>NC_056432.1:35840945-35968445 GCF_018296145.1 Oncorhynchus tshawytscha
CAAATATAACACTAGAACGGAGATTAAGATGTTTACATGTCAAAATAATTGTTTGATACTGTTCCATCAATCCCATTCCAGCCATTACATTGAGCTCGTCCTCCAATAGCTCTCCCCACCAGTCTCCTCTGATGTAAATGTCCAATGAAACAGAAAAAATGAGGAAGTGGGATGTCTCGCTTCCTCTTCGACTCTGGTATAAAAGCACACCTGTGGTGATAATGATGGTTTCCCAGGAACTGATGGCTTCTACAGTTGTAGCTAGATGGGGTACAGCACCATCTAGTTGCGTCGGGGACAACTGTAGAATTTGAGCTCACTCTAACCCTTTTCCTAACCTTAACCTAATTCTCCTAACCTGCTACGTAAAGTAACTTCTGTCCATAGCTGTACTCCATCTAGCCACAACTATAGAAGCCATTGAAAGCTCGGAAATCTCTGACTTACGACTTCAGTGCGTTCAAAACCACTGGGAAATTGAAAAAAAAACTAGCTCTGACTGGATCATCCAACTCAGGAACTCAGGCCTCTTTCTAGAGCTCCGACTTTCCGACCTGAACGTCACTGACGTCGTGATTTGACCTTGTATTTTTCATAATTCCCAATTGTTTTGAACACGGCATAAGAAACCATTAGTGTCACCGCAAACCAAAGCCCTGTTCGCAAATAAGAGCTTTATACAAGATGGTCAGTAGGTGCTCTGTCGGAAACCATGCAGTCTTTATGAGAATAAATGTTTGGTGCATGGTTGATTGATTATAGGCTACTGAGAAGGTTCCATGTGTTTGGAGAGGCTTTGGGGGCCAAGCAGTTCATTGAAACCCCCCTCCTTTAAAAGTTTTGTCATTGTTTTTGTCATAGTTTTGTGAATTATTGAAAACACTGTTAGGCCTAGGCCTACTGTAGGATGTTTCAGAGTCATCTACTGAGTAGGACTTACTGAGATCACTGTTAATGGTTACATGTGCCTAATACAACATGTGAAGACTTGACAGTGAAATGCATACTTACGAGCCCATTCCCAACAGTGTAAAGTTAAAAAGTAAGACAAATATTTGCACAAAAAAAAGGAAATATACAAGGAGTACCAGTACCGAGTCAATGTGCAGGGGTACGAGGTAGTTGACGTAATATAGTATGTACATGTGGGTAGGGGTAAAAGTGACCATATTTTGGGCCTTCTTCTGACACGGCCTGGTATAGAGGTCCTGGATGGCAGGAAGCACAGCCCCAGTGATGTACTGGGCCATACGCACTACCCTCTATAGCGCCTTGCGGTTGAATGCCGAGGAGTTGCCATACCAATCGGTGATGCAGCCAGTCAAGATGCTCTCAATGGTGCAGCTGTGGAACTTAAGGAACTGAGGGCCAATGGCAAAATCTTTTCACCCTCCTGAGGGGGAAGAGGTGTTATTGTGCCCTCTTCATGACTGTGTTGGTGTGTTTGGACTGTGATAGGTCCTTAGTGATGTGGACACAGAGGAACTTGAAGCTCGATGCGCTCTAATACAACCCAGTCTCTGAATTGGGGCGTGCTTGGCCCTCCGTTTCCTGTAGTCCACCATATACTCCTTTGTCTTGCCAGCTTTCCGGGAGAGGTTGTTGTCCTGAGACCACACTGCCAGGTCTCCCACTACTTCCCTATAGGCTGTCTCATTGTCGTTGGTGATCTGGCCTACCACCATCTCAAAACTTAATAATGGGGTTTGAGTCGTGCGCGGCCACGCAGTCGTGGGTGAGCAGCGAGTACATTAGTGGACTGAGAACGCACCCCTGATGGGCCCCCATGTTGAGGGTCGGCGTGGCAGATGTGTTGTTGCCTACCCTCACCACCTGGGGGTCCAGGATCCATTGGCAGAGGGAGGTGTTCAGTCGCAGGATCCTTAGCTTAGTGATGAGCTTGGAGGACACTATAGAGTTGAACGCTGAGCTGTAAGTCAATGAACAGTAGTCTCATGTAGGTGTTCCTTTTGTCCTGGTGGGAAAGGGCAGTGTGGAGTGCAATAGGTATTGCATAATCTGTGGATGTGATAGAGCGTTATGCAAATTGTTGTGGGTCTAGGGTTTCTGGGATGATGGTGTTGATGTGAGCCATGACCAGCCTTTCAAAGCACTTCATGGCTACATATGTGAGTGCTATTGGTCTATAGTCATTTAGGCAGGTTACCTTAGTGTTCTTGGGCACATGGACTATGGTGGTCAATTTATTGTCATGCTGTCATAGGACCGTCCCCCATATGAGGAGCTGAGCATAGGCCTAAACCATCCATCCATGCCTCTGGCGAACTCTACTTTGTTCCATGTCGTGTGTTTACTTAATATAGCCTACAACATCGGATGTCTATGGTAGCCAAGGCCTACTTTCATACATACAAATTTGATCATGTTCAGGTGAGTTCATTTGGTCAACGTAGGAAGCTTAGTATAAATGGCCGCATATTTGAATTTACCGCTGACATTACAAAGATAGACGGATTTTAAACCAACCACGTTGGAGATACTAAGTACGTTCACCCAATCAAAATAAATATTTCCTCGAAGGCCCCGCGATAGGGGCGGGATTCAATCGACGTTTGTTCTGATAGTTTTGTTGTACTGACGCTGTTTGTTATTTGATAGAAGATCAGTTTGGCCAGGCAATTATTGCAATAATTTTCTCTTGAAGTAGGGTATACTATTTGTTGTCGAAACTCATTTTCTACGCTAGGATATTGAAAGTTTGCGACTTTTCACATTGCTTTTTGTTTCGGGCTTTAAATGGAGAGGGGGACAGGCTATTTACCAATAGACTAACTTGCCTTAATTCCTATTAAATAAATAATGGACAGATTTTTTTTAAAGGAAGGAAACATTTCACTTCAGGTTATCTTGATTTGTTCCCTCTTACCCTCCAGATATTGAGCAAATAAGTATTGACTAAGCAAATCACTGACTACACAGTATTATTCTCGGGCACCGTACGATAATAACTGTAGCCCTGACGTTTGCTACAAATAATATTGAAAAGAGAAGAAATCATTATTCGGATTGGTTATAAATGTATATTAAGTGTTGTCGACGTTATTTGAGGTGCAATTCAAAGACGAAGAAGAAGAATAGAAGTGTCAGGTGATTTCATCAACACGAGGAACCATCTGGTGATTGCATCGCTAAGTTTACCCTGCTCCTGCGTGTTATCCCTAAACTCCAGTGGAAGGGAGGAAGAGAAGGTAAGAGCCGTTATAATGTAGCGTATCAATGTGCTATAATGATTTTTGGTTAAATAGAAAACGTCGATTTGATCACAGTATTTTCATTTTATAAGCCGAACAAACAATCTATTATTCATACGCAGTCGTAGGCTACACAGTACGCAAACGTTTTGCAATGGTCATGGAAGGATTTGTGTGCCAGTGTGGTGGGGATTTTACAGAGTTGGTGGTGTTTGATGGCACTCAATTGTAGACTAGTAAAATGTATATTTAATGTAAAATGCATTCGATGAACAAATTATTTGAGTAGCCTAACGACATCTATAGATTGCGAAAGAGTAACGTTAGCCACAGCTTTGCCCCCTTGAATGACTGTAATGTTTCATAAAGCATGCAAACCCATGTCGTGTGTTTTAATGAATATAACCTACAAAAAAAAGGATATGTAGTTCACTGCCTCCTGATTCTGCATATATAAGAGCACACAAGTCATCTATTGTGGAAAAGTGCCTCAGTCTGCCCGTGGCACCAACAATAGACTACCTACAGGTAACTGCAAACAGTGTCTTAATTAATAGGGCGTTAGGCCACCACGAGTCGCCAGAACAGCTTCAATGCGCCTTGGCATATATTCTACTAGTGTTTGGAACTCTATTGGCGGGATGGGTCACCATTATACCAAGACAAATTGCGTAATTATTTGTTTTGTTGATGGTGTCTCGGGCGCTGCTCCAGAATGTCCCATAAGTGCTGATCTGGTGACAGACGCACAACCTTTAAATCCCCAATGCTCATTTGGCTGCGTTTACACGGGCATCTGAATTCAGATCTTTTTCCACTAATTGATCTTTTGACTAATCACACATTTATCAGAGCTCAAATGGTCAACTTGTGAAAAATGATCACTGAGCTCTCTTTAGCCATGGTAGCCAAAATAATGGGCGACTATGCATTTTTAAAGGTGACCCTAAGCGTGGGGTGTTAATGAATTCAGGAACCACACCTGTGTGGAAGCACCTGCTTTCAATATACTTTGTTTCCCGTATTTACTCATGTTAACTTTAGTTTGGCAGTTACCTGGACCATCTTTGCAATAATTCTTAATAATAATGTTTTTATGCTAACCTTTGGCAATGCAAAATACAGTAGAGTGACTTTATTTATAGTAACAAATGTGGTGGAAAACTTGGACTATTTATTAGACGGATAATAATGTAAAGTTGATAGGCATAATCAATCTTTTTTTTTAACAATAACATATTTTATGGCATGATGTTGGTATTGACTTTATGAAAGATGAGCAGCAGGGTATGTCATATTTGCCACATAGAACACCTGCAATGGTATTTTTGAAATGCATTAGGACCTCCAGTTTTTCCAAGATGTAACACATTAAATAAAAACACATTAATGTCTTTTTTTGCTGCTGTGGCTGGAACTGTCAATCATTTCCCTCTGCTTTCGTTTTCCTTATTGAGTGAGTGAGTGAGTGTCCATGGAGTCTAATTTCTTCTCTTGTAATTACCCAGTATGGAAAAGGGGGCACTTGTGAGTTGCTGCTCGAATTATTTGTGAGGGGGTTGATTCCCTCTTATGTGGCTTTCCTCTTGAGTCCTGAACACTCTTTATGAACACTGATAGGCCTAATATAATGAAATGCATGCGTATCGCCGTAGAGGCATTTGATGTGTTCAATTCTGTTGATGTTACTGCTGTAGAGAAAAGTGATTCAGTTGGATGGAATAGACATTTATTGGCCATGCAGTGTTGTATGAATGAATATAAATAGATTTTGCAGTCAATCACAAGGTCGTGCTGTCGCTCTCCAGTGGCATTTTTTATTCAGTATTAAAATGTAGGATATTCTCATAGATTTATATATAGTGGAGTCTGAAGTTGACACCCTTAATAAAGATGAGCAATAATGATATAAAAAATAAAACAATAAAATACTAAGCTACATTATATGTTAAAACAAATGGGGACATTATTTTATATGAATACAATTGCTCAGAGAAATAGATTATCTTTTAACAAGAGAAAAAAATTAAATGGTAGGCTTCCAAATGATTAATACCCCTAAATATTTTTTATAAATTAAGCATTTGCAAGTTTAGTATTTTGTCCTATATTCTTAGCACACAATGACTACATCAAGCTTGTGACTCTACAAAAAATGTGGATGCATTTGCAGTTTGTTTTGGTTGTTTCAGATTTAGTGCCCAATAGAAAGGAATGATACATAATGTGTGGTCATTTGATTTTTTTTATTGTAAATAAGAATAGAATCTTCCTAAACACTTTTGTGTTAATGTGGATGCTACCATGATTACAGATCATTCTGAGTCATGAATAATGAGTGAGAATGTTCGAGGGCCTAAGATCATACCCCAAACAGTGTTTTAACGTGTCATAGTAAAGTAGAGGCACTTTTTTTTTTTTTTTTTTTTTTTTTTTTTTTGTAGCCTAGGTTCCTGGAAAAATGTGGCCTTTTTATAAATGCGTTTCATGCAATTTTACTACATTTTACATGACTTGAGACTTTGGCTGAATCTTTAATACCGCACAAATAATCAAAATGGCAGGCTACTTTGACACTGAGAAACTGAAAATCTGAGATAAATAAAAATGACCTTGTCTGGACTCCATCAATAGCCTATGTGTGGAAACAGATATTGAAGGCTACATTATGATGAAATTATAGTCCTAAAAAATGCTTTACAGTTTAACTGACTCACCCAATGATGCTCACTTGCTGGTGATGGCTGATGAGCTCATGCCAAAAGCCTATCTCTCTTTAGTAAAACAATATTTAGAGGTTTATCAAATATTTTGGTAGCCTACAGTATAGTGTTCTATTTTCAGCGGGAGCCATTTGCTTTACAACCTGTGTTTCCCTCGATTGTATTTGCAATATTGTGAAAGGCATGTTTGTCTTAGTGCTGTTTTTTCATTGACAGATTGGCTGCCCATTCCCGACTGTAGGCTATTCCTTGTTATTGGGCTACAATCTCGGCTATTTTTTAAAATAAGCTATTGATCCTTTGTGAATAAATTATAAGCCTTCTCATGGTCTTTGGCAAATGTATAGTGCATTGGGAAAGTATTCAGACTCCTTACCTTTTTCCACATTTTATGTTACACCCTTATTCTAAAATGTATTGAATAACAAATTTCCTCATCAATCTACACACAATACCCCATTAAAAACAGTTCTTTAGAAATGTGAGCACATTTATTAAAAATAAGATACTTTACTTACGTTATTATTCAGTCCCTTTGCTATGAGACTCGAAATTGAGCTCATGTGCATCTTGTTTCCATTGATCATCCTTGATTGTTCTACAACTTAATTGGAGTCCACCTGTGGTAAATTCAATTGGTTTGAGATTATTTGGAAAGGCACACATCTGTCTATGTAAGGTCCCGCAGTTGACAGTGCATGTCAGAGCAAAAACCAAGCCATGAGGTCGACGGAATTGTCCGTAGAGCTCCGAGACAGGATTGTGTCGAGGCACAGATCTGGGGAAGGGTACCCAAAAATGTCTGCAGCATTGAAGGTCCCCAAGAACATGGTGCCGTCCATCATTCTTAAATGGATGAAGTTTTGAACCAGCGAGACTCATCCTAGAGCTGGCCGCCTGTGTAAACTGAGCAATCGGTGGGAGATGGACCTTGGTCAGGGAGGTGACCAAGAACCTGAAGGTCACTCTGACAGAGCTCCCGGAGATGGGAGAGCATTCCAGAAGGACACCCATCTCTGCAGCACTCCACCAATCAGGTCTTTATGGTAGAGTGGCCAGACGGAAGCCACTCCTCAGTAAAAGGCACATGACAGCCCGCTTGTAACTAAAGGACTCTGACCATGAGAAACAAGATTCTTTGGTCTGATGAAACCAAGATTGAGGAAACTTCCCTACGGTGAAGCACAGTGGTGGCAGCATCATGCTGTGGGGATGTTTTTCAGCTGCAGGGACTGGGAGATTAGTCAGGATCAAGGGAAAGATGAACGGAGCAAAGTACAGAAGATCCTTGATGAAAACCTGCTCCAGAGCGCTCAGGACCTCAGACTGGAGCGAAGGTTCACCTTCCAACAGGACAATGACCCGAAGTTCACAGCCAAGACGACACAAGAGTGGCTTCGGGACAAGTCTCAATGTCCTTGAGTGGCCCGGCCAGAGCCCGGACTTCAACTCAATCGAACATCTCTGGAGAGACCTGAAAATAACTATGCAATTGACGCTCCCCATCCAACCTTACTTGACAGGATCCTGCTTGACAGGATCTGCAGAGAAGAGTGGGAGAAACTCCCCAAATACAGATGTGCCAAGCTTGTAGTGATATACTCAAGTGTAATTGTTGCCAAAGGTGCTTCAAAAAAGTACTGAGTAAAGCGAATGAATGCTTATGTAAATGTTTTTAATTTAAATACTTTTGCAAAAGTGTCTAAACCTGTTTTGCTTTGTCATTATGGGGTATTGTGTGAATTGATTGGGGAGGAATTTAAAAAAATTATTATTATATTTTAGAATAGCCTGTAATGTGGAAAAAGTCAAGGGGTCTAAATATTTTCAGAATGCGCTTTATTTCAATTCGTAAGGGGTGCTTCTGTTCCTTCAGAACCCTTCGCGCGGCCATAATTCTATCAGGAAATAAATGAAGTGCAACACTGGAGAGATGAGTTGCAGGCTCATGTCTATCAGAGCAGAGAGGGATCATAGAAACTAGAATGAGATTCACTTATGTGAGAGATACTGGCACGTTCCTCACACACACGCTTTGGTCTCCAACAGGTTACAATGTTGCGCAAAGCATAAACCCAGGCCGGCACAACCCAAATCAACTCTTAGAATATTAGGCCCGGTCTGAGAATCTACTTTTTCACATTTAGTTAATTCTCCTGCCCCCATAAAAGAATGTGGCGGCAACTCTAATGAACTTTGATCTGTTCTGTGAATATTTAAGATAATTGTTCATGACTTGAGGTACCAAATGGATGCCGGAACAAAGCAGTCCAAAACGGAGAGGTGCAGGATCCGGCTCAAATGAAGCAATGGCACCAAGATACTCTAACCTCCCTCCATTACCAATAACATGGGAGGTTAGCATGTCTTTGGCCATCTAACTTACTCATTGTTATTCAAGCTTTGTTCAGAATTATTTTAATTTATATTTTTTTGGGGGGGGATTAATAGGAAACGCAACCAAGACAAACTGCAAATGCATCCAACATGTTTGGAGTCACAAGCTGGATGTGGTCATTGCGTGCTAGGAAAATGGGACCAAATACTGAACTTTTGACTACTTAAACAAATATTTAGAGGTGTCAATTTTGACCCCTAACTTTATTAGATTTGTTTATTTCTTGTTAAACAAAGTCTCTGAGCAATTTGTATAATATAATTTCCCCCCTTTGTTGCATTGAATGTAGCTCAGTATTTGAATTATTTTATACAGTCATTATTGCTCATCTTTATCAAGGCTGTCAATCATTTTGGACCCACTGTATGTGCATTGTCACTACTCCAAATGCATGGAAATAATAATAGTTTTTTAAAAATGTGTCTGTCACAAGTGCTACACATGGATTAGAGCACTCCGTATGCAGCCAACATTGGATGATGTTATTGGTTCTACTCAAGTGCTTTCCAATTTGAGTGCTGTCTATTTATTTAATAGAGAAGCATGTGCTACATTTAAAGATGTCTCCAAAAGGACCCATCAGCAAAATGATTGTTTTTGTTGTTTGCCATATATCTAGCAGTGAGTGACAATATCATGGACACTTGGCTACCATGGATCCTAAGTCTGCTAGATTTGACAAAACGATGCCTAGCTCCTGTCAAGGCATCTGTCAGTGTTCAGCTGCCATTTCTGACCCGACGATATCTCATCCCACAAAGGCCTTCTATGTTCCACGTTGTCAAGGTGACTCTATTAATATTTACTCCATTGATGCAGCTGTCCATTGTATCATCCCTGATTTTCTAAATATTCTATTTACTTTGTTTTGATTTCGTTAGGCTATATGCTGTTCAGTGGGAATGTTATGACTGCATCTCAGTGTCCGGGTAAGAATGAGACTACTTGATTGACATTAGGATGGTCTTTCAGCCTGGGCTATGAGGAAGTTCTAATTGAGATAGAAAAGAGAACCCTAATGCTCAGTGTGATCTCCCACGCGTGTCCTGCTTGGCGACAGCTATGTTGAAGTACAGTGGATGTTGAATGGAGAAGGTGGCAGAGTTATCCAATTTGATTGATCACGCACATGGTTAGCATATGTGAGTGTATTGAAATGCTTGTGCTTCTAGTTCCGACTATGCAGTAATATCTAACAAATTCACAATAACCACCTTTTTTAAATGGATGAATAGAATATGTACATATAAATATATGGATGAGCGATGGCGTGCGGCATAGGCAAGATGCAGTAGATGGTATAAAATGCAGTATATCCATATGAGATGAGTAATGTAGGATATTTAAATATTAAAGTGCCTTTATTTAAAGTGACTAGTGATACCTTTTTTATTAAATCCATTTATTACATTTATGAAAGTTACAAGAGATTTGAGTCTGTATGTTGGCAGCAGCCACTCTGTTAGTGATTGCTGCTTATCAGTCTGATGGCCTTGAGATAGAAGCTGTTTTTCAGTCTCTCGGTCCCAGCTTTAATGCACCTGTACTGACCTCGCCTTCTGGATGATAGCGGGGTGAAAAGGCAGTGGCTCGGGTGGTTGTCGTGTCTATATTTTGGGCCTTCCTGTGACATTGAGTGCTGTAGGTGTCTTGGAGGGCAGGTAGTTTGCCCCCGGTGATGTGTTGTGCAGACTGCACTACCCTCTGGAGAGCCCTGCGGTGCAGTTGCCGTACCGGGCATTGATGCAGCCCGACAGCATGCTCCCGATTGTGCATCTGTAAAAGTTTGTGTTTTAGATGACAAGCCAAATGACTTCAGCCTCCTGAGGTTGAAGAGGTGCTGTTGCGCCTTCTTCACCATGCTGTCTGTGTGGGTGGACCATATCATATTGTCCATAATGTGTACGCCAAGGAACAATACACCTTCTCCACTACTGTCTCGTGGATGGGCGAGTGTGCTCCCTCTGTTTCCTGTAGTCCATGATCATTTCTTTGTTTTGTTGACATTGAGCGATGGTTATTTTCCTGACACCACACTCAGAGGGCCCTCACCTCCTCCATGTAGGCCATCTCGTCGTTGCTGGTAATCAGGCCTGTCACTGTAGTAGTGTCTGCAAACTTGATGATTGAGTTGGAAGCATGCATGGCCACGCAGTCATGGGTGAACAGGGAGTACAGTGGAGGGCTGAGAACATACCCTTGTGGTCAGCTGATCAATTAGTAATGAATAGCGGGAAACAACGCAACGATGCATTCTCAGTATGCGAAAATAGAATGTTTAATAGTATGCAATATTTAGAAAATTTAATATGGTTTAAATACCAGGATGTTATTTACACTTGTTTTGGCTCTAAATATAGCAGATTATTTTTCTCACTTTTCCACAATGCATTGGGAGAGTGTGGGCTGTGAGTGATAGGCCCTAGTTCTTTTCAAGTTACCCCCCAAACACAACTATGCTACTTAATTGGGAAGATACCTGACGCTTCTGCGGTGGGGTTCAAATGTAAGCTGTTGTTCTTATAGGATCACAAGCATTGCATCTTATGCTACATTTTGTTTTGTATAATCACTCCATTTATTTAGCTTACTTTCTCCTATAACATTAAGTCTGGTGGTGGATACTGTGCTGAATAGCCTGTATGAATCCTACACTGACGTGAATCTAACTCTGTATCATCATTTTTGTATGTTTCTGTAGCAATTGCTTAAGTCCATTTCTGGGAAAATGGTAGTGCCAAACAACTATTTTTGAGAGGCTTCATAGAATGTGTAATGGAAGTGATTTGTGCAGCACATTGACTTGGTACTGGTACCCCTGTATATAGCCTCGTTGTTATGTTACTTTTTTGATATTTAATTTTAGTAAACATTTTCTCAACTCTAGTTCTTGAACTGCATTGTTGGTTTATGGCTTGGAAGTAAGCATTTCACGGTAAGGCCTACACTTGTTATATTTGGCGCATGTTACAAATACGATTGGATTTGGAATGAATCCTGCATCAAGCAAGTGCTTTATCCCTTGGCGGTTATAAGGGGGACGTCACGTGAAGAGGTTCATCCTTGAAAATGATACAAAGAAAAGCCACCTATTACAATGAGCCAGTGTCTATCTAGCTGGCCAACTACTCCATTAATATTGTACATGTCTGACCTAGGAGCAAAATCATGTTGATTATTAAATTGCCTCAACTTGCATGCACATTTGGAAGAATAAATAAAGTACAGTAACACCACACTCTGCTGTCCCTGTAGTTTGATTGATCAAAGTACAGTGTCTTACTGGGGAGATTACGCTCCGTCAGTGCTGTGGGCAAAGGTGGCTGTGATGTGACTGCCTGTGTAGTGCGAGAGGGAGGCCAGGTCCAGAGTGAATGCCTCTTTATGCTCCTGGCTGACACCTGCTTGGCTGGGGGGCAGAGCTGTGCTTCTTCCCCCTGTCCTACTGGCTTGGAATGCTCCTTCAATAAACCCTTTGCACCGGTCTCCTCTCCCTCCTTCGAAAGGGAATAACTCTCTAGGTCTTTGTCTGGCCAGCCCCAGCACACACAGCGCAGCCCCAGGACTGTGTTAAGGCTTTTTGGATTGTTAGCTGTCTTGGGTTAAATATAGAAGTTTATGAAGGATAGGAAATATGGGGGTTACTAGCTAAGGAATAATGAAGTACTGTGTTGTAGTCTTATGTTTTCAAAATAATTTGGTGTTTTATTTGACAAGTTCCCTCCAGTTAATAAAAAAACACCAGATTTAAAATCAGTATGTCAAATTAAAATTAACTTCAGCCTAAAAGTGAATTGCTGGCCACTTTCGTACCATATAAAGTGTACTTTTTGTTTATTTTGTAAAGTGTTATTCTTGTATTTCCATAGCCCTCTATAGTGATGGCATGTACTCAAATGCGATGCCAGGGCTTGCTTTCAGTCATCTCTTCGCAGTCAGACACAAGATGACATCTGTGCCATAAATTGTTTTTAAACAAGATTTCATGGCATTATTCATTATTCCCCTCAGTGCAGGGATCTTAGGTGGTGATGTGTAATAGAATAATAGTGGGCCTGTTCCACTGACATGTTGACCATTAATCTGCCCCCCCCCTTCCAACCCACCCCACAGTGCAACTCAGGGACACTATGCATAAACATAGAGCAATTACACCGAAATCCCTCTGTGTCAAGAGAAGGAACAAATCATTTTTTTTGGGGGGGGACACTAAATTCCCTGGCTGATCCCCTCCACCCCAATCTGAGGATGACACTGGCTACAACCAGGAAACGATCAGCGATGTTAGTGCAGTCAGTCACTGTGCCCGAACACCTTTTCCTGAGGACTTTACCCAAGATCATCTCTGCAGCTGACAACTTCAGGCAGTGGCCTGGATTGATCTTAATTCCATCCCCCATGACCTGCTAGTCAGTGGATTGAAATCTCAGCAGCACATGTTTAAGTCCCCCACCATGCAGCACAGTCAACATCTGTGCTTAGTGTTGTATTCATTTAGGGCTCGCTGAAGCAAAATATTTTACAACGGAAAATTAAAATGCAAATGTTTCCTGTGGTGTTTTATGTCTGGTTGCCACCTCAGACAATGCTCAAACCACTAGATCAAATCAGCAGGGAACCATCTCCTAGTCCCTGCTGTATGGAAGATTAACCCTGCTGGGCCCTGTTTTGATTATGTCTGCGAATAAGAGCTGCTTAATTATAATCACTGCAGGGCCATCCTGGGAGGGTAAACACTGGCACGGGTGTGTCTGTCCATCAGCCCAGACACCACACCAGCAGAATTTGCAATGTCTCGGTCTCCTGCCCAAGTCCACACCTGCATGAGAGCAAGTAGGTTGCCATGGGCAGTTCAAGTTCTAGACTACTACAATGGTGCCCTACAGTGAACCATAATGTAGCATTGTTGTTGGAACTTTTTAGTTCCAAATTGAACTTTTTAGGTAATCAATATAGCAGCAGTCCATAAGATTGCATTTTGTAATGGTATTTGGTTGTGGCTTTTACACTTTCATCTCTCCTATTTTATCAGTTTCACCAGAGCTTGAAAGAGTGAAATGAAATAGGGAAATTATTAAATGGTTTGAGGAGAAAATTACTTTTTTTTTCATTTGTTTATTTGGGTTGAGAGTGTAAAAAAAAAAAAAAAGTAGAAAAGAGCGAAGGAGAGCTAGGTAAGTATGCTTTAATGTTCTGCTCTACCATCTCTTTCTGCTCTGTGCATGTAGACAGAGGGGCTGTGGGAAAGATCTGGCCTGTCTGTGTGGACCCGCTGGTTCTGATCCCTGCTCTACCCTAAAGGACATGCACTGGTAAAGACCCCCCAGAAGATGCTTCCATTGTAAAACAGGGAAACCGTTCATCTAGTCTTGCTGGTGTAGCCAGGGCTCTAAATTGGTAATGTTCTGTGTGACCAGGAGTTTATTTTGCTAGTCCCAAAATAAATCTCCCTGATAATTGTTGTCATGATGAGGCTTCGCTGTACCGTTGTTTCCAAGTGCCCTAGAGAAGAATGTGAGTGTAGCTTCGATGTTGTCATGGTTGCACTATTCCTACAGTGAAAATGGCTCGTTTCTTTCCAACACAGGTCAAAAGATTTGACCTGTATTACCGACGCAACATTTTTATCTTCCTATAGGTCGTTATTAATAAAATGTCACTGGTTCAGAAAGTTCCATTTGGCTGCTGGGGGGCAAGGAGACCCCCCAGCTCCACTAAAACCATTGACTACGTGCCGTTTCCAAGGGATTGTTAAATAAATGTGAATTATTTGGTTTTATTATCGGTTTTATTGGTTTTATTTATTTGGTTTTATTATAACTACACATTTCCAATTTATTCCACATTTTTAGCTCCATCAGTTGTACAGCAAGTCACGGTATGCTTTTCATCAAATCAGTTGATCATGTCATTTCAGATACTTGAGGGTAGCTTGGTTGTTGATTATTGCTAGACAACCATTTTCTGGTCTTGCCATAGATTTGTCAAACATAAGTCAAAACTGTAACTCGGCAGCTAAGGAACATTCACTGTTGTCTTGGTAAGCAAATCCAGATTTTTTAGATTTGGTCTTTGGTTTTAGGTTCTTGTCCTGCTGAAAGGTTAATTAATCTCCCAGTGTCTGCTGGAAAGGAGACTGAACCATGTTTTCCTATAGGATTTTGCCTAATATATATATTTTTTATCCTGTAAAATTCTGTAGTCCTAAATGATTACAATCATACCCATAACATGATGCAGCCACCACTATGCTTGAAAATATGGAGAGTGGTACTCTGTAATGGGTTGTATTGGATTTGCCCCAAAACAAAACACTTAGTGTTCAGGACAAAAAGCTCATTTCTTTGCCGTATTACTTTAGTGCCTTGTTGCAAACAGGATGCATGTTTAGGAATAGTTTTATTACTTTAGTGCCTTGTTGCAAACAGGATGCATGTTTAGGAATAGTTTTATTACTTTAGTGCCTTGTTGCAAACAGGATGCATGTTTAGGAATAGTTTTATTACTTTAGTGCCTTGTTGCAAACAGGATGCATGTTTAGGAATAGTTCTATTACTTTAGTGCCTTGTTGCAAACAGGATGCATGTTTAGGAATAGTTGTATTACTTTAGTGCCTTGTTGCAAACAGGATGCATGTTTAGGGATAGTTCTATTACTTTAGTGCCTTGTTGCAAACAGGATGCATGTTTAGGGATAGTTCTATTACTTTAGTGCCTTGTTGCAAACAGGATGCATGTTTAGGAATAGTTTTATTACTTTAGTGCCTTGTTGCAAACAGGATGCATGTTTAGGAATAGTTTATTACTTTAGTGCCTTGTTGCAAACAGGATGCATGTTTAGGAATAGTTTTATTACTTTAGTGCCTTGTTGCAAACAGGATGCATGTTTAGGAATAGTTTATTACTTTAGTGCCTTGTTGCAAACAGGATGCATGTTTAGGGATAGTTCTATTACTTTAGTGCCTTGTTGCAAACAGGATGCATGTTTAGGGATAGTTCTATTACTTTAGTGCCTTGTTGCAAACAGGATGCATGTTTAGGGATAGTTTTATTACTTTAGTGCCTTGTTGCAAACAGGATGCATGTTTAGGAATAGTTTCATTACTTTAGTGCCTTGTTGCAAACAGGATGCATGTTTAGGGATAGTTTTATTACTTTAGTGCCTTGTTGCAAACAGGATGCATGTTTAGGAATAGTTCTATTACTTTAGTGCCTTGTTGCAAACAGGATGCATGTTTAGGAATAGTTCTATTACTTTAGTGCCTTGTTGCAAACAGGATGCATGTTTAGGGATAGTTCTATTCTGCACAGGGTTCCTTCTTTTTACTCTGTCAATTAACTGAGTATTACATTGTATACTAACCTTTCTCCTTTCAAAGCCATTAAACTCTAACTGTCTTAGTCACCATTGGGATCATGGTGAAATCCCAGAGCGGTTTCCTTCCTGTCAGGCAACTGAATGAAGAAGGATGCCTGTGTCTGTCTTGTGACTGGATGGTGTATCAATACACCCAAGTGTAATTAATAACTTCACTATGCTCAAAGGGAAATTCAATGTGTTTTTTAAAAATGTATTTTTATCTACCAAGGTGCCATTATTATTCTCCTTATTTGCGAGGCATTGGAAAACCTCCCTGGTCTTTATGGTTGGATATGTTTGAAATTCACTGCTCGATTGAGGGACCTTGCATAAATATAATTGTGTGTGGCGCAGATATGCTAAACATTATTATTGCACACAGAGTCCATGCAACTTATTGTGTGACTTGTTAAGCACATTTTTACTCCTCAACTTATTTAGGCTTACCATAACAAAGGGGTTGAAAACTTACTGACTCGAGACATTTCAGCTTTTCAAATTTGTAAGTTAATTAATTAATTAAAAATCATAATTCAAATCAAAGTTGATTTGTCACGTGTGCCGAATACAGAGAAATGCTTACTTACAAGCCCTAACCAACAGTGCAATTTTTAAGTAAAAAATAGGTATTAGGTAAAGACTAGATAAGTAAAGAAAGGGGGGGGGGGTGAGAGAGAACTAGTAAAATTACAGTAGCGAGGCTATATACAGGTGGTACAGAGTCAATGTGCGGGTGCATCGGTTTATCGGGCTAATTGAGGTAATATGTACATGTAGGTATAGTTAAAGTGACTATCTATGCACAGAGAGTAGCGGCAGTGTAAAACAGGGGTTGGCGGGGGTGGCAGGACACCTGATGATTACCTGTTCAGCAGTCTTATGGCTTGGGGGTAAAATCTATTGAGAGGCCTTTTGGTCCTAGACTTCGTGCTCTGGTACCGCATGCCATACAGTAGCATTGAGAACAGTCTATGGCTGTGGTCTTTGACAATTGTTAGGGTCCTGGATGGCAGGAAGCTTGGCTCCAGTGACGTACTGGGCTGTACGCACTACCCTCTGTAGTGCCCTCGGAGGCCGAGCAGTTGCCTTACCAGGCAGTGATGCAAC
Organism: Oncorhynchus tshawytscha; assembly: GCF_018296145.1. Classification (NCBI taxonomy): domain Eukaryota; kingdom Metazoa; phylum Chordata; class Actinopteri; order Salmoniformes; family Salmonidae; genus Oncorhynchus; species Oncorhynchus tshawytscha. The sequence goes on from NC_056432.1 coordinate 35,857,745, forward strand.
CAGTCAGGATGCTCTCGATGGTACAGCTGTTGAACCTTTTGAGGATCTGAGGACCCATGCCAAATATTTTCAGTCTTCTGTGGGGGAAAAGGTGTTGTCATGCCCTCTTCACGACTGTCTTGGTGTGTTTGGATCATTCTAGGTTGTTGGTGATGTGGACACCAAGGAACTTGAAGCGCTCAACCTGCTCCACGACAGACCTGTCGATGTGAATGGGGGCGTGTAAGGTCCTCCTTTTCCTGAAGTCCACAATTATCTCCTTTGTCTTGATCACGTTCAGGGATAGGTTGTTATTCTGGCACCACCTGGCCAAGTCTCTGAGCACCTCCCTCTATGTTGTCTTGTCGGTGATCAGGCCAGGTAGGAAAGGGCAGTGTGGAGTGCAATAGAGGTTGCTTCATCTGTGGATCTGTTTGAGGGGTATGCAACTTGGAGTGGTTCTAGGGTTTCTGGGATAATGGTGTTGATGTGAGACATGACCAGCCTTTCAAAGTACTTCATGGCTACGGACGTGAGTGTTGCGGGTCTGTAGTCATTTAGGCAGGTGTTCTTGGGCACAGGGACTATGGTGGCATGGTTAAAGCATGTTGGTATTACTGACTCGGACAGGGAGAGGTTGAAAATGTCAGTGAATACACTTGTCAGCTCATGCTCGGTGTACGCATCCTGGTAATCCGTCTGGCCCTGCACCCTTGTGAATGTTGACCTGTTTAAAGGTCTTACTCACTTTGGCTACGGAGAGCGTGATCAGACAGTCATCCGGAACAGCTGATGCTCTCATGCATGCTTCGGTGTTGCTTGCCTCGAAGCGAGCATAGAAGTGATTTAGCTCGTCTGATAGGCTCGTGTCACTGGGCAGCTTGTGGCTGTGCTTCCCTTTGTAGTCTGTAATAATGCCATATCCGAGGAATGTCGGAGCCGGTGTAGTACGATTCGATCTTGTATTAATCCGTGACTTCTGGTTGGGTTATGTACGTACTGTGGGGATGACTTCCTCAACACTTATTGATTAAGCCAGTGAATGTGGTGTACTCCTCAATGCCTTAGAAGAATCCTGGAACCTATTCCAGTCTGTGCTAGCAAAATGTGGTGTACTCCTCAATGCCTTAGAAGAATCGTGGAACCTATTCCAGTCTGTGCTAGCAAAACAGTCGTGTTTATCTGCTTCATCTGACCACTTTTTTTTATTAATCTAGTCGAGTGCTTCCCGCTTTACGTTTAGCTTGTAAGCAGGAATCAGGGGGATAGAATTATGGTCAGATTTGCCAAATGGAGGGAGAGCTCTGCTCGTGTCTCTGTATTGAGTATAGGTGATCTAGATGTTTTTTTCTCCATCTTGTTGCACATTTAATATGCTGATAGAAATGAGGTAAAACTGATTTGTTTCCCTGCATTAAAATCCCCGGCCACTAGGAGCTCTGCCCTGGGTGAGCGGTTTGCTTATTTCCTTATCCAGCTGACTGAGTGAGGTCATAGTGCCAGCATCCGTCTGTGGTGGTAAATAAACAGCCACGAAAAAAATAGATGAACTCTCTTGGCAAATAGTGTGGTCTGCAGCTTATGAGACTTTATTTCAAGCGCGCAAAATCTGTTGACATCCTTAGATTTCGTGCACCAGCTTTTGTTTACAAATATACACAGACCGCCCCCACCTAGTCTTACCGGAGTGTGCTCTTCTAACCGGTGCAGCGTATATCCCGCCAGCTGAATGTTTTTCCATGTCATTCAGGCACGATTCAGTGAAATGTAAGATTTTAACGTTATTGATGTCCTGTTGGTTGGATATTCATGATCGTACCTCTTCCAACGATTGTACGTTTTCAATTAATATTGATGGTAAAGCCAGATTCCCCACTCTTCGTCGGATGATCCTTACGAGTCACCCCGCCCTGTGTCCTCTATATTTGTCTCTTTCTCTTGCCAATGACAGGGATTTTGGCCTTGTTGGACAGATGGGATGGCGTATCGCTGCAGAATGCTGTGGTAGGCATGCTAGTTAAGTGTCCTTGAATTCTAAACAAATCAGTGTCAGCAGCAAAACACACACCACCACCTCCATGCTTCACAGTGGTTACCACACATGCGGAGATCATCCGTTCACCTACTATGCTTCTCACAAAGACATAGCGGTTGGAACCAAAAATCTCACATTTGGACACATCAGACAAGAGGATAGATTTCCACTGGTCTAATGTCTGTTTCTTGGCCCAAGCAAGTCACTTCTTCTTATTGGTGTCCTTTAGTTGTGGATTCTTTGCATCAATTTGACCATGAATACCTGATTCATGCAGTTTCCTCTGAACAGTTGATGTGTCTCTTACTTGTACTCTGAAGTGTTTATTTGGGCTGCAATTTCTGAGGTTGGTAACTCTAATGAACTTATCCTCTGCTGCAGAAGTTACTCTGGGTCTGCCTTTCCTGTGGCGGTCCTCATATGACAGCCAGTTTACTCATAGCGCTTGATGGTTTTTGCGACTGCACTCGAAGAAACATTCAGAGTCGTTACTCTTTGCTTATTTAAACTGTTCTTGCTATAATATGGACTTAGCCCTATTTGGTAAAAGACCATCTTCTGTATACCCCCCTACCTTGTCACAACTCAACTGATTGAAATTTCACAAATGAACTTTTAACAAGGTACACCTGTTAATTGAAACGCATTCCAGGTGACTACCTCATGAAGCATTTTAAGAGAATAACACAAGCATGCAAAGCCGTCATCAAGGCGGCTACTTTGAATCTCAAATATGAAATACATTTCGATTTGTTTAACACGGTTTTATAGATACTGCATGATTCCATATGTTACTTCATAGTTTTGATGTCTTCACTATTCTACAATATCAAAAATGGTAAAAATAAAGAAACCCTTGAATGAGTAGGTGTGTGCACTTTTGACTGGTACTGTACGTAAGCAATACTACTTCTGTGACCTGTTTATATTGCCCTTATAAGTTATTCGGTTATATTAACTCCATGGGTAATGGTGTTAGTGGTTATTGACAATATATTATGTATTTACCTCATGTCAATCAACCTTTCTAACCAGCGTGAATACCTAGCTCTGCAGCGTCCTTGTATGGTTAGCGAATGCCAATTTTGTTAGTGCCTTTCATACCTCAAGTTTGTTAACATTGTATAGCATACCGTATAGCATGCCACAACACTGATCACTTGTATGAAACGGTTTCATGTGTGGTGTATTTAAGTGAAGTTATTAGTTATTTCACTTTAGAAAAGTGGTTGTATATGCAAATGAGCTGTTCAGGTGTTCAAGGCATGCTGCTGAGACAGTCGCATCCTTTCTTATCGTACATTACTGTGCTTCAAAAACTGCAAATAGTGCTGCTATAGCAACGAACTAGTTGCTGAGTTTGTTGCGCTGACGTGTCTGCATGTGTTCTCGGCGCTGCACTCTGCTTTGCTCTTCGCTGTTGAGGTGAGGACTGACAGTGAAGGACCTACTCTTTAACTCGCTGGGTCCCCCTAATATTATCTCTAAAGTGTGCGTTTTATTTTCATTTTACATTATTTCAACAGTACCGCTCAGGGTTAATCATTGAGTTACATTTATTTTATTGTATCCTCGGTATGTTTGAATGTCAATTTTCTAACTTACTCTCAAAACAATATTCAAACCTCTTTGTTGTCTGCCGAGTTGAGGAATGTGTAGACCTTTTATTATGAGAACATCTTTAGACTTCATTAAGTTATTGAGGGATCACGTACACATTAAAGTTACCAGTGTTCAATAACCGTATGTACAGTGGGGAGAACAAGTATTTGATAAACTGCCGGTTTTGCAGGTTTTCCTACTTACAAAGCATGTAGAGGTCTGTAATTTTTATCATAGGTACACTTCAACTGTGAGAGACGGAATCTAAAACGAAAATCACATTGTATGATTTTTAAGTAATTAATTTGCATTTTATTGCATGACATAAGTATTTGATCACCTACCAACCAGTAAGAATTGCGGCTCTTACAGACCTTTTTCTTTTAGAAGCCCTCCTGTTCTCCACTCATTACCTGTATTAACTGCACCTGTTTGAACTCGTTACCTGTATAAAAGACACCTGTCCACACACTCAATCAAACAGACTCCAACCTCTCCACAATAGCCAAGACCAGACAGCTGTGTAAGGACATCAGGGATAAAATTGTAGACTTGCACAAGGCTGGGATGGGCTACAGGACAATAGGCAAGCATCTTGGTGAGAAGGCAACAACTGTTGGCGCAATTATTCGAAAATGGAAGAAGTTCAAGATGATGGTCAATCACCCTCGGGCTGGGGCTCCATGCATGATCTCACCTCGTGGGGCATCAATGATCATGAGGCAGGTGAGTGATCAGCCCATAACTACATGGCAGGACCTGGTCAATGACCTGAAGAGAGCTGGGACCACAGTCTCAAAGAAAACCATTAGTAACACACTACGCCGTCATGGATTAAAATCCTGCAGCGCACGCAAGGTCCCCCTGCTCAAGCCAGCGCATGTCCAGGCCCGTCTGAAGTTTGCCAATGACCATCTGGATTATCCAGAGGAGGAAGGGTAGGTCATGTGGTCTGATGAGACAAAAATAGAGCTTTTTGGTCTAAACTCCACTCGCTGTGTTTGGAGGAAGAAGGATGAGTACAACCCCAAGAACACCATCCCAACCGTGAAGCATGGAAGTGGAAACATCATTCTTTGGGGATGCTTTTCCTCAAAGGGGACAGGACGACTGTACTGTTTTGAGGGGAGGATGGCTGGGGCCATGTATCGTGAGATCTTGGCCAACAACCTCCTTCCCTCAGTAAGAGCATTGAAGATGGGTGGTGGCTGGGTCTTCCAGCATGACGACCCGAAACTCACAGCTAAGGCAACTAAGGAGTGGCTTCGTAAGAAACATCTCAAGGTCCTGGAGTGGTCTAGCCAGTCTCCAGACCTGAACCCAATAGAAAATCTTTGGAGGGAGCTGAAAGTCCATATTGCCCAGCGACAGCCCCGAAACCTGAAGGATCTGGAGAAGGTCTGTATGGAGGAGTGGGCCAAAATCCCTGCTGCAGTGTGTGCAAACCTGGTCAAGAACTTCAGGAAACGTATGATCTCTGTAATTGCAAACACAGGTTTCTGTACCAAATATTAAGTTATGCTTTTCTGATGTATCAAATACTTATGTCATGTAATAAAATTCAAATGAATTACTTAAAAATCATACAATGTGATTTTCTGGATTTTTGTTTTAGATTCCGTCACTCACAGTTGAAGTGTACCTATGATCAAAATTACAGACCTCTACATGCTTTGTAAGTAGGAAACACTGCCGATTTTGCAGGTTTTCAAATACTTGTTCTCACCACTGTACATAGACCAAAGCAGTCTTTAAGGTGCAGCGTAGAGTACTGTGTGGTAGCCGGCTGGTAACAGTGACTAGTTCAGGGCAGGGTACTGGGTGGAGGGCCGGCTAGTGATGGCTGATAGCATGGAGATGGAAGCTGTTTATCAATCTCTTGGTCCCAGCTGTGGTGCTCTTGTACTCTCTGCCTTTTTAGATTGTAGCGTGGTGACCAGGCTGTGGCTCGGGAGGCTGAGGTCTGAGATCTTCTTGGACTTTCTGTGACCCTGGGTGATGTAGATGTCCTTGAGGATAGGCAGTGTGCCCCCAATGATGTGTTGGCCTGACCTCACCACCCCCTGCGGTTGCAGACGTTGTACCAGGTGGTGATGCAGCCCAACATGAAGCTCTCAATGGTGCATCTGTCGATGTTTGTGAGGGTCTTGGGTGCCAAGATGCATTTCTTCAGCTTCCTGAGGTGTCGTGAAGGCTGTTGTGTCTTCACTACACTGCCTGTGTGAAGGGACCATTTGAAGTTGTCAAGCTTTTGACCCTCTCCACTGCGGCCCCGCGGATGGGGGCGTGCTCTCTCTGCTTTTGCCTGTAGTCCGTAATCCGCTCCTTCGTTTTTGAGTTTAGTGGAAAGTTGTTTTCCTGGCACCCCTCCGCCAGGCCTCTCACCTCTTCCCTGGAGGGTGTCTCGTCATTGTTGGTAATCATGCCTAACACTGTTGTCATCAGCGAACTTGATTTAGTTGCACATGTGCATGGCCTCTCAGTCATGGGTGAACAGGAGGGGGCTGAGCACCCACCCCTGTGTGGCCGCAGTGTGGCAGAGGTGTTGTTGCCTACCTTTGCCACTTGGGGTCGGCCCATCTGGAAGTCCAGGAACCAGTTGCACAAGGCTTAGTGATGAAGTTTCTAGGGCACAACATGTGCTTCAAAAGTAGCTTGAGTTCATATAGGCTGTATCTCAATCAGTTTAAAAAATCTATATTTTCTGGTGCGCCTAAATTTCATGTGGTGCTCCTAACCTTTTTAAATTGTTTAGAGAACTGGGTGTAGCTGGTCTAGCTCCAAAAAATATTTTTGTTGTGTCATCGTTGGTCGTCTGCCTATACCACCCTCTCAAACGTCCTTTTCTAATTATTCTATGATTTGCTCTTATCACAGTGGACTGATACTATTACCAGGAGGGAGAGTGGTTTTGTAAGGGACTTTTTTTAATTAGCATACACAGGAAGGAAGCTCAGGACTTTATTGTGGTGCGAGTCTCTCTCCCCCCCTGAATGTGCTGCCAGAATGACTGGGGATTAGCAGGAGCTTAGAAGACTGTTTTGAATACATTTCAGGAACCTAGCACTCCAAAAATGACTTTGAGAATAATGAGGTTTAGAGACCAAGAGTCTCCTAAACTCCATCCTCCATTGTGCATGTGCAGAAAGAAGATAAAACCTTTTATTATGGTCAAAGAGAAGATGTTCGCCCCAGGTGTATCACCTTATACCTGTATAATGGTCGATAGTGAAGAAAAGTGGCAGTGATGCGTTGTAGCTCTTGATACTATGCGATCGTTCCTCACTATTGTATGCCTACAATCAACTCATTCATTAGAGTGCCTTTCTGCTCTCAGGAAAATGGTCTTCTCGTTAATGCATATAGAAAACTATTTTTCGCTGCCGGCCGCGACAGGGAGACCAAAGGGGTGGTACGCAATTGGCCCAGCGTCGTCCGGGTTAGAGGAGGGTTTCCCATTGCGCACCAGCGACTCCTGTGGCGGGCTGGGCACAGTGCATGCCGACACAGCCGCCAGGTGTCTGGTGTTTCCTCCGACACCATTGGTGGGTGTTGTGTCAAGAAGCAGTGCGGCTTGGTTGGGCTGTGTTTCGGAGAACGTATGGCTGTCGAACTTCGCCTCTCCTGAGTCTGTACGGGAGTACAGCCATGGGACAAGACTAACTACCAATTTGGATCCCATGAAAAGGGCTTGTATTTATTGTTTTAAAAAAGTATTTTAATTTCAGCATATACAGTAGCTCTGCACCAGTTATGCACCGTATTCTCTTTATAGTGCGCTGTTTGAACAGGTCCCAATGGGGGAATAGTGCATTTTATTTAGGGGAGAGGGTGCCATTTGCGACGCTGCAGGTGCCTGTGCCATCACTACCTCCTTGCTCTGGTGTCATTTCAGTAAAGTGAAAGCTGATTTAATGTGGAGGTCAGGCGGCATCGTCTCATAAAGGACCAGTCAAATAAAGGCAGGAAAATGTTTTTTCTTCCTCTACTTAAGTGCTGGCAGGAAATATAAAGGGACACTGTCAGAACATGAATGTGGAAGAACAGAGGAAGGGATGCCAGCAGATTCATCAATGCAGGGCTTTGTGTGTGGGAGGGAGGGATTGGTGGAGGTTACTAAGGAGGCTGGGACTGGGGACGGTTTCTATGGGGTGTTAGACTGTGGGGTCTTGACCAGCTGTGATTGAATGATGGTGGGTGCAAGCTGCCTTTCCTGTCTGGACTGCCTGCATTAGCTGCTTGCTGTAGAATACTTCTCCAGGAGAAAGGAGAGCAACTACCGGAATATGGCACATTATGTTGTCCAGTGGAAAGGGAATGGAGGTGGTTCTCATTGTCTGTGACTAGGTTAATGGGGAGATGTCCTCTCATGGATATGCTCTTCATTTGACTTGTCTCCCTTTATTTTCATCCTCTTTCAAAAAACAGCAACCTGTATCAGTCGATCATCGTTCTAACCCTGTAATTTAACGGTCATGTGTGAAGTCTTGTCTCTTGGTGTCTTGACAGTATGTGATGCTCTTATTTTTAATCTATTTTCTCATGTTTTCTATAACTGTTCTGTTCTTCCATATATTTAACTTTTTGTGTGGACCCAAGGAAGGGTAGCTGCTGGTTAAACAACTGCTAAATGGCGATCCTAATAATCTAAAGTTTTTTTGTTATTTTTTTTGTCTCTTGCGTCCTAGTATATATTTGTTCAGTTGTTGCCTTATGTGTTTGGGCATCTGGCACTCGACTGGAAATCCGCTTCTCCATGCCACCCTATGTTATGTCTGTGATGGAATCAATTTGGTTGCTGCAGAGCTATGCAGCATAGACTGCAGTGCTGCAGTGTCGGAGCGTGTGCGTTTCTACGAAACCAGATATTCTGCACCAGCGTACACAGGCCAGGCATGGGAAGACTACACACACACACACTGTTTAAAAGTAGATGTGCTGAATGAGGTTATTGGACAATTGGAGATAAGTCAACACTGGAATTCACATGTATTCATTTGGCTAAATTGACAGGGTTATATTTGTAAAAAAATTGTGGCTCATTTTGAATACGTATTTAACTAAGTACAATTCAATGCCCACATCCACATTTGTGTCCAGGCCTCATATTTTAAACACACAATACACCTTATTGCGCTTCACTATTTCCAGAATCCACACTGCAAATTGGAGAATCTCGCTTGTACATGCTCCCATTTCTGCTGCGGACAGTGTTTGGGTTCGCAGTAGCCCTGCCTCTGGTCTCCAGTGAGTGCACAGAGGCAGGCAGCCCCTTATCAGCAGAGCTGCCCGCAGCAGCTGTAGGGCCACAGGCTGTGTTCGAGAGCGTCAAAACCATGAAGTATCATTTGGTAAATAATGACTGACTGAACTACAAAAAAAAAAAAAAATACGGAGTTATTTATGAATCAAGGTGATGTCTTGCCTTTTTAAAGTTGGCTGCATATTGAATGTGCCCACAGAATAGAGCAGACATGTAACCATCGAACCCCAGCCAGCCACTGTGACTTCATAAGATCATAATGAGCATTGATCTGAAGCAGTGTGCCTGTTCTTCCACTCCTCCAATGTAAATGAGCAATTCTAGTCTCGCAGATTAAGCTGCTCTCTCCCCTGCGAAGATAAATACAGCCTTCCCTGGCTTGATCAGAACTGTTTGATTGTGGTGCAAGCCTGTGCAGGGGGTTTGGTCGGGGGGGGTGTAGCCATGAAAACCCCAACGCTCAGCCACACAAACCCAGCGGGAGCCCTCCGCTACTGTGGACCCCGGAGAGATGACAGGAGGGAGAGAAAGGAGACTAGGAGAGGCAGGGCTGCACTGGTGTCATGGGAGCTAGGATGGATTTCATCATTCAGAGAGTAGGGGAAAGGAGAGGTGGGGGGGCGTCTCTTCTGGGAAAGGGGCTCCGCTTGATGAGGGAAGAGGCGGGGTGGCGGTAACATGCAAGACATTCTTGGCGCCTCACCTCTCCGGCACACTGTAACAAGACCATGACAGATGGGTATGGTGTGGACATATACTCCACACTGGATTGACGTGATATCCATGTATATGGAGTCCAAACGGCGCGTGTCAGTAGAACGTTCTGTTATGTAGCCTGTTCATTAGATCCCTGTGACAGTGTGGTTTTAATAGCATCAGATTGCTAATTCTCCTGATGCTGATGACTGACATGTCCCTCTCCTTTCACCACCAAGCCCCCTTTCTCCCCTCACCGATTCACCAACAAGCCGATGGTGTCACCATGAATGGACTAACAGGCTGTATAAATCAAGACCGAATGCCGTGCCGCTGCCTCAGTGTAGGAATGTGCAAACACATATTCGCACAAATGCACCAAACGTTCCCAAAGAAGGAGTTTAGCTGAAAGGGATTGAATAGTTACCGACTGATCCCGCCGTGCGTGGCAGCAAAGCCCATTTTCTGCCCCCTCCCTTTTCTGGGTGTCAGCCAATCCCAAAGCTTTTATTATTGCGACCCATGACATTCTGTGAAATAATGTAATGGGGCTCTATTAAAGGCTGTGCGTGTGTCTCACTGTGCGTGTATTAAAAGGGGTGTGTGTGTGTGTGCATTAAAGGGTGTATATGTGCATGTATTAAAGGGTGTATATGTGCGCACAGCTTGGTGCTGGTGGTGGATCTGCATTCCCACATTCCCAGGGTTCCCTTCTCCCACAGAGTAGGAGCAGCACGGTCCTGGTCCCTCTGCCAGCCACATAATGCCTTACTGGCTGGTCTGGCTCCACCAGACCTAGCCTGAGTGTGAGTCTGTTTGTGCTATCATGCAAACTTGCTGTCACTCAATGTCATGCCATGTTTAGCTTGACAACAGACCCTGAAACGAGTAGCAATAAAGGGCCTGTGTAGCAATAAAGGGTGTAGCTTCACGTCACCCCACGGTTGTGTTTATTAGGGACCAAAGAAAAGACGGAAACGGGGAGGGGGAATGCTTGGTCTTATCCAATAAGAAATGCTCATTGTCCTTTTCAATTTCAGACTTTTTAAAAAAAATTATTTTTACAACGGTGTGCCCTGAACACGACCCATCACTTTATGAACCATGTAATGCGACATCCTCTCAGTGCAACAGGAGCAAAGGCAGTGGATGTGAAGGCAATTCTGTTTTCCAGTGTGCCGTATTTGCATGATGGGACTTCATTGCTTTTCATGTCGGCACCAGCTGAGTTGTGATATTTTACTTTTGTGTTTTGAGATGAAATACTCCTTTTTACTTGCAGCACTTCTGTCTGAAAGATGTTTCTCTTCCCCCGTGGATGCCACATCCATTTCAGATATCACTTGGTAGATAATCTGAACGGCGGTAGACCTAGTCTCGCAGGTAGGCTTATGTCTCGGCACAAGCTGTTGCTGAAATGATAAAATAAGGAATTACCTAATGCATTAAACTGTGTATTATTCTATAAACAATGATTGCAGTCTCTGCGCTGAATTGCCAAATGTGTTTAATGTGAAATAAAAACAACAGATCTACTTCGTGCTAGCACCATGGTCTACCGTATAGTCTGTGATCCGGCAGGTACTATTCTTCTTGGTTCCTAAAATGAATAATTACTGGAGGCGGGACAAAGGGGAGCATCTAACTATTGAAAATCAGAACTAAAGGAAGTAAACAAAATATGGTATCTAGTGCTTAGTAATCTCTCAAGTAAAGTAAGTCTTGGCGAATAATGATAGGAGTCGAGTAGATAAGTGACCTTGTCCAAAATGAAGTGCACTATACCCGGGTGCAAACATGTTCCGGTCAGATACAAATACACTACACATTTCCACCCCTTTCCTGACTGCGATGGAGCTTTGTGTAAGGCATGGCTGCAGGCCGTCTGACATCCTGCTTAGGGTGGATATATACGACGCCTGAAGTCATCACTTTGTGGCCACTGACTACAAGGGGGAATGGTTGAAACTGGGTGTCTTCACACCATGGACAGAAAAGCTCTAACCATTCAAGGTATGTTGCCAGCTCACGAAGTTGCCAAAACCTGTCGCTAGTCACCCTGAAGTAATTTTCTAATGTTATTTGTTTGCCGTTCCCTGAACCAATTTGTGGTTTTAGCTTAGCTACTACTGTAATGGTAACATTACTGACTGCTTCATGACGCAATTCCCTTTTTTAAAATTATAACATTACTGGTAAGAAATAGTATATTTTATTCTACGTATCAGTTTTCTGTTGTGCTGTCGATTTGCATAAAATGACATGCTTTAGTTAATGTCCATGAGTTGGACACAGCCCTAGCCAGAGACCTATAGATAAATACATGGCTCTGTCACGAGCTGGTGCATGAGTTGTAATGACAACAAACTAGCCCAACCGTTTTACATTATTTAAATAAAACATTTTAGAATATCAGCTTATGCCCTTTAATTACTGACTCTGGTGATGTTGGCTGGTATAAAACAATCACTTTCTGTTTATACCTGCCTAGGAGGGAATGGAGGAAAGGGAGGGGTGGTGGAAGAGACATAAAACAATGAACCATACCGTCTTGGATTTTTATCTTTGTTCTATTTCTCTTCTTTTGTGTCCTTTACACACCCTTTCCAAAGAGGGAACCCGATGTACCTTCACTCAAGTCACCTCCAATAATTCTAAAGTAGGATGCAAGGAAGGACTAATTAGGACTCGTTTGTATTTTTTCATTTTGTTATTCTGTTACATCTTTCAGAAGATGAGAGAAGCCGTGTGGAGTACTCCAAACAGGCTACGGACTGGGTAGGGAAGAGTGTCTGAACAGAACACATTCAACTTTAGAACCTGATAGGTCCCACAGGCTGTCAAGAAGCGGGAAGATGAGCAGATCATATACAAAGACCCAGACTTCAAAGTTGACACACCAGACCTTCCTCTCCACATCACTCCGGTTGAAAAACCAAGCAAGGAGGAGCTTGCTAACAACTTTACAGCTTAATTTTGTGAGGAACTTTAGGTTGCCAAATGATGGCAGTGTGATTTTTGTGGAATTACATAAATTATATGTCTTGCCATGCATTCATTGGCGGCTACGTGTAGTGTGACTGCTATGTAGAGCACCTAGAACAGCACCATTCTCTACCTCTGGTGTATTCATTCTGGTGAGGTCATGGGCATAGAAATCAGAATGAATAGAATGGGCTTGGAACCTCTAACCCTGGCAATTTGACTGGTCAACTCATGGTACACTTGCAATGGCTGTCTGGTGTTGTCATCAAATTTTTATTTGTCACATGCTTCATGAACTGTAGACGAACAGTGAAATGCATACTTACGGCCCTTCCCGACAATGCAGAGGAAGTAATAACACGAAATAATAAAAGTAATAATAAATACACAAGTAACTAACTTGGCTAAATACAGTGTCTGGTAGATATGTACAGTTGAAGTCGTAAGTTTACATACACCTTAGCCAAATACATTTAAACTACGTTTTTCACAATTCCTGGTGTTTAATCCTAGTAAGAATTCCCTGTCTTAGGTCAGTTAGGATCACCACTTTATTTTAAGAAAGTGAAATGTCCGAATAATAGTAGTGATTTATTTCAGCTGTTCTTTCTTTCATCACATTCCCAGTGGGTCAGAAGTTTACACACACTCAATTAGTATTTGGTAGCATTGCCTTTAAATTGTTTAACTTGGGTCAAATGTTTCAGGTAGCCTTCCACAAGCTTCCCACAATAAGTTGGGTGAATTTTGGCCCATTCCTCCTGACAGAGCTGGTCTTGATGTCGTTGCTTGAATATATCCACATACTTTTCCTACCTCACGATGCCATCTATTTTGTGAAGTGCATCAGTCCCTCCTGCAGCAAAGCACCCCCACAACATGATGCTGCCACCCCCGTGCTTCACGGTTGGGATGGTGTTCTTCGGCTTGCAAGCCTCCCCCTTCTTCCTCCAAACATAACGATGGTCATTATGGCCAAACAGTTCTATTTTTGTTTCATCAGACCAAAGGACATTTCTCCAAAAAGTAAGATCTTTGTCCCCATGTGCAGTTGCAAACTGTAGTCTGGCTTTTTTTATGGCGGTTTTGGAACAGTGGCTTCTTCCTTGCTGAGCGGCCTTTCAGGTTATATCGGACTTGTTTTACTGTGGATATAGATACTTTTGTACCCGTTTCCTCCAGCATCTTCACAAGGGCCTTTGCTGCTGCTGTTCTGGGATTGATTTGCACTTCTCGCACCAAAATACGTTCATCTCTAGGAGACAGAATGCGCTTCCTTCCTGAGCGATATGACGGCTGCGTGGTCCCATGGTGTTTATACTTGCGTACTATTATTTGTACAGATGAACGTGGTACCTTCAGGCGAAGGAAATTGCTCCCAAGGATGAGCCAGACTTGTGGAGGTCTACAATTTTTTGTAGACCTGGTCCAGGTCCTGGCTGGTCTCTTTTGATTTTCCCATGATGTCAAGCAAAGAGGCACTGAGTTGGAAAGTAGGCCTTGAAATACATCCACAGGTAGGCTAATTGACATCATTTGAGTCAATTAGCCTATCAGAAGCTTCTAACGCCATGACATTTTCTGGAATTTTCCGAGCTGTTTAAAGGCACAGTCAACTTAGTGTATGTAAACTTCTGACCCACTGGAATTGTGATACAGTGAAATAATCTGTCTGTAAACAATTGTTGGGAAAATTACTTGTGTCATGCACGAAGTAGATGTCCTAACCGACTTGTCAAAACTACAGTTTGTTAACAAGAAATTTGTGGAGTGGTTGAAAAATGAGTTTTAATGACGCCGACCTATGTAAACGTCCGACTTCAACTGTATAACTAGGTCTAAAGTGAACGATAATCAAGAGTAATGGCAGCATGATGACTCAAAGTTGGTGCAACAAGTGTCAGGTGCAGATATTAGAAGGTAGAAGCTGTTCCTGTTGCTTCAAGACTGGGCACATCGGTACAGCTTGCCGTGCGTGATGCAATCATTTCCATGGTAATGTACAATGTTCATTCAAATTATGCAAACTTATGGGCCTCATGCAATGCAATGCAATGTACTGTTTTGTAATGTGAGTTGATTCAACAAATCACAGCACATATTGATGGGTACACTTCAAGATTTTACTTCCTGCTTTGCTCCTATGGGTATAGTCAATGGCCGGCAAGTCCACCCATTATGCCCATTCTTTTGAATGGGAGAACACCCTTTCTATTCAATGAGGTGGTACGATTAATCTGGCCTGGGTAGGTGTGTTTTTGCACCGGGTGACAATTTGGTACCGGGTTGCCTCACAGGCGTGAGCCAGCACATTGGCTTGATTCAGCACATTGGCTTGATTCATCCCTCCAGAGAACATGTTTCCACAGCTCCGGAGTCCAATGGCGGCACGCTTTACAGAACTCCAGCCGACACTTGGTATTGCGCGTGGTAGTTTTAGGCTTGTGTGCGGCTGCTTTGCCATGGAAAACCATTTTGTGACGTGCCCAACGAACAGCTCTTGTGCTGATATTGTTTTAGTTTGGAACTCATTAGGGAGTGTGGCAGGACAGACGATTTTTACGAGCTACGCCATTCAACACCTGGTGGTCCCGCTCTGTGAGCTTGTGTGGTCTACCACTTTGCAACTTAACCGTTGTTTGTACTAGACCTTTCCACCTCATAATAACAGCAATTACTGTTGACCGGGGCAGCTCCAACAGGGCAGAAATTTTACAAACTAACTTGTTGGAAAGGTAGCATCCTATGACGGTGCCACGTTGAAAGTCACTGAGCTCTTCAGTAAGGCCATTCCGCTGCCAATGTTTCTTTATGGAGATTGCGTGGCTGTGTCCTCGTTTTAAAAAAAAAATATATATATATACACTCCGGTCAGCAATGGGTGTGGCTGAAATGGATGAATCCACTAATTTAAAGTGGTGTCCCCATACTTTAGGCCATGTAGTGTATATGGAAGATATTTGTTTTCAGCTATCTGAAGTATTTCAAAAGCGCTGTGGGATTCAGAAATAGTTCATGTTATTTTAAAGCCACTTTTTTGAAGAAGAAGAAGAATCTTTCAGAACATACCCTTTCAAAGGAAAAGATTATATCTGACGTTTGTCCACTAGCTTTCAATTCATCTACTCTATCTTGGAATAGTAATCTTAACTGGAATCTCCATTGCTTACGTTTTTGAAAACCTTGCAAAGTCAGAGTGAATCCGGGTTTTCATACGAATGCCTCCTTGTTTGACCTTGGACTATATTTAATCAAACTGCCTATCCGTTATGTAATAATCTTCCCCATTTGCCATTTTTCCAACCTTGTACGCTAACATACATTTCTCCCCACAGCTATTAAACTCCCAGATGTTTTCCTGTTGATGCTGTTTAATATGCAGGAAGTGGATCAGAAAATAATTTAACTCCTCGACAAGTGATGCGACCCCTATTACCTCATTCCAACAGTGGTGACCGAGCAAATCAATCAAAATGTATACACTGGGTACTAGTGCCGAGTTGATGTGCAGGGCTACAAGGTAATTGGGGAAGACATGTACGTACAAGTAGGGGTAAAGTGACATGGCAACAGGAAAGATAATAAACAGAAGCAGCAGCGTATGTGATGAGTCCAGAGTTAGTGCAAAAAGGGTATATGCAGCTAGTCCAGGGTAGCTATTTGGTTACTATTTTAGTAGTCTTAGGGTAGAAGCTGTTCCTGTTGGTTCCAGACTTGGTTTATCTGTGCTGTGCAGTCGCAGAGCGAGTCAAGGACTTCAGGGGCTGGAGTTTTTGACAATTTTCCTACTCTGACACCGCATAGTGAAGAGGTACTGGATGGCAGGGACCTCGGCCCCAGATACTTCCTTTTGGCCACATAAAGTGGCAAGCCTTTTTCTAAGAAAATAGGTCTACTCATTCAACAAGGGACCAAGATGTTTTCTAAAGCACCATTTTCTAACAGCACCTCAAACATGAAGGACTCATAAAATGTTGGGTTAGTGTAAAGTATGGTGTGTGTGATTTATTTTATATTTGTGTTACCTAACCAAGCGCTGTTTGACGCCTACAGACTGCAAACTTCATTTCATTCACTATTGGACTGTTTCTCTGAGTGTACGGTACATGAAGAATAAATCCCACATTTTTCCAATTGGCACAAACATGCCAAACATAGGAGAGGTTATGAGGAGGCTTTGATGACTCTCTCCCCCTTCGTACCGGAACCAATCAGCAGGATTGACTGGTTTGGCGGGACATTTCAAACACTTCCCTGAGATGGAGGGAATTAAAGAACTGCGGTAGGTTTCACACCTCAGTTCCAGTGAATGTTTTGTCTGTCAGGAGACTTCTGGACGAACCACCCAAGGACTTGCTCTTGCGAGTTGTCCTTTTTTCCATTTGAAGTTGAGCTAAGGATTCCAGATCACCATCTTTCATCCCACTGAGCCTGTCTAGATCTCAATCGTCGATGGCGAACACTAGCATTCCTCACCCTGTTCTGCCTTCCATAGCCCATGACTACCTGGCAGCAGCGTGTATATCTGGCTCTTGAGCCTCGCAGAACTCCCATCTCACGTGAAGCCGATTCACTGTCAGTGCGGTTGCACTGTCATCTGACCAAAGCTATTTGCCCTTTTTCCCAAGCATTGGCATAATGTGTAGCTGATCAAATACATTTTTATTTGTCACATACAACTGGTTAGCAGATGTTAATATGAGTGTAGCGAAATGCTTGTGCTTCTAGTTCCGACTATGCAGTAATAACCAATGAGTAGTCTAACCTAACAATTTCACAACAACTACCAAATACACACAAGTGTAAAGGAATGAAGTATATGTACATATAAATATATGAATGAGTGATGGTACAGAACAGCCTAGGCAAGATCCCGTAGATGGTATCGAGTACAGTATATACATATGAGATGAGTAATGTAGGGTATGTAAACATGATATGAAGTGGCATTGTTTAAAGTGGCTAGTGATACATTTTATCAATTTTTGCATTTGTTAAAGTGGCTGGAGTTGAGTCCATGTTGGCAGCAGCCACTCAATGTTAATGGTGGCTGTTTAACAGTCTGATGGCCTTGAGATAGAATCTGTTTTTCAGTCTCTCGGTCCCTGCTTTGATGCACTTGTACTGACCTCGCCTTCTGGATGATAGCAGGGTGAACAGGCAGTGGCTCGGGTGGTTGTTGTCCTTGTTGATCTTTATGTCCTTCCTGTGACATTGGGTGGTGTAGGTGTCCTGGAGATCAGGTAGTTTGCCCCCGGTGATGCGTTGTGCAGACCCCACTGCCCTCTGGAGAGTCTTACGGTTGTGGGCGGAGCAGTTCCCGTACCAGGCGGTGATGCAGCCCGACAGGATGCTCCCTGTTGGCAGTCTCGTCGTTGTTGGTAATCAAGCCTACCACTGTAGTGTCATCTGCAAACTTGATGATTTGAGTTGAAGGTGTGCATGGCCACGCAGTCGTGGGTGAACAGGGAGTATAGGAAAGGGCTCAGAATGCACCCTCATGGGGCCCCAGTATTGAGGATCAGCGGGGAGTATATGTTGTTACCTACCCTCACCACCTGGGGGCGGCCCGTCGAAGTCCAGGACCCAATTGCACAGGGCAGGGTTCAGCCCCAGGGCCTCAAGCTTAATGAGGAGCTTGGAGGGTACTATGGTGTTGAATGCTGAGCTGTAGTCAATGAACAGCATTCTTACATAGGAATATCTTACGTATTCCTCTTGTCCAGAGGGGCTAAGGCAGTGTGATGGCGATTGCATTGTTTGTGGACCTATTAGGCTGTAAGCAAATTGGAGTGGGTCTAGGGAGACGGTAAGGTGGAGGTGAAAGAATCCTTGACTAGTCTCAAAGCACTTCAGGATGACAGAAGATAATGACTATTGCCCCATGGCACTAAGTTAAGTTACCTTTGCATTCTTAGGTACAGGATAAATGATGGCCACCTCGAAGCATGTGGGGACAGCAGACTGAGATAGGGAGAGATTGAATATGTCCGTAAAGACTCCAGCCAGCTAGTCAGAGCATGCGCAGAGGACGCGGCTGGGGATGTCGTCTGTGCTGGCAGCCTTGCGAAGGTTAACACGCTTTGTCTTTCTCGCGTCGGCCACGGAGTACTGTATACTGTTTGTATTCTGCCATATTCTCAGTCATCTTGCCATGATAAAATGCGGTGATTCAAACTATCAGTTTTGTGCGAATGCTGCCATCTATACACGGTTTCTGTTTCATCACTTCATGACCTCGGTCACCGTCTATGTATACGTCAATATTATTCTCCGAAGCTACCCGGGAACATATCCCAGTCCGTGTGATCGAAACAATCTTGACGCATGGATTCCGATTTAGTGATGCACCAATATGACATTTTTGACCAATATCTGATTATTTAACGTTTTACCTGGCTCGTTTTAAGCTTTCTCGTACAGTTAAATAGTTCAAACACACACACACACACACACACACACACACACACACACACACACAGCGGTATAAAGCACTGCATCTCGGTGCAAGAGGTGTCACTACAGTCCCTGGTTTGAATTCAGGCTCTATCACATCCGGCCATGATTGGGAGTCCCATAGGGAGGCGCACAATTGCCCAGCATCGTCTGGGTTTGGCTGGGGTAGGCCATCATTGTAAATAAGACTTTGTTCTTAACTGACTTGCCAAGTTAAATAAAGGTTACACATTTTTGTTGGCATTTACGTATATCCCCATTACCAGTAAAATATCATCAACACCTATTTCTTTCACTTACTTGCAGTGCTGTTTCGTTGTTCATTTGTTGTCATTTCGTTCTCAACCTGGATTTCTATGGAACGCCATTTTGGGTCTTTGCATGTTCGACGTGTTAAATAAGCTTGTTGACCAATCAGGACCTGAATATGACTGCATATCACATAATAATTTCACGCGTTCATTTTTTTACATGGTAATTACACAATCATTCGTATTTCATGTCACAACGATTCATTGACGCGTATGTGTTGAAGGAATTTAATTCCTCTGTTTTAATTCCAATTAAAATTAAACACTCTGTCAATTCATAAGAATTTGTAGGACCCTTATTTTATAGGAATGGACAGAGCCCCGGTCTTAAAGTCAAGTAACAGCCTTTATTCAAGAGAGTACTGAGTACACACACATTTTACCACAGGTTATAAACTGAAAATGACGTCAGCGTTTTCTAAATGTTCCGTCTCTTCTTGACACTGGTAGAAAGGCTCTATAGCTCTCAAGCATTCCCTCCTCACCTAGAGCCAAGGTCAGTCAGTGTAGATAAGCATTCTAAGCAGTCAGTCTGGAGATATAGTTCATTCATTTGTACCAAGGAACAGACTGTCATTGTTCTAAACTCTTGACCACATTCACACACACATTATTTTCAGTACTGGGATCAAGAAAGAAAACCCATACATATACAGTAACATGTAGTATTCTGATTAGTACATATACAGTAACATAATGGTATTCTGATTAATACATCCTGATTGAAATGTATACATAATTAGTCATTATAGATAAAAATTCCCTTGAGTACAGCCACCCAGTTTCTTAATGCATCACGCCAACAGGGTGTATGCCTTTATGATTAATGAATCATGGTGTACTCACAACAACACAAGAATTCAAGTCCTTTTGTTCACATGACTTAGAATTCCTTACAATCCTTCCTTTCTTCCAAGAGAATTCTCTTCGATTATAGTCAGAGGTGTAGCTATTCCCTCCAAAAGGCAATCAAACAAGCGACAGAGTTGCAAATCAACAGCTCAAACACAAGACTTATGTGGCAGGGTCTACAGTCAATCACGGATTACGAAAAGAAAACCAGCCCCATCGCGAACATCGACGTCTTGCTCCCAGACAAATTAAACAACTTCTTTGCTTGCTTTGAGGATAATACAGTGCCACTGACACTACCAAAGCCTGTGGCCCTCTACCAAAGCCTGTTGGTTCTCCTTCTCCGTGGCCGATATGAGTAAATAATTTAAACGTGTTAACCCTCGCATGGCTGCCGGCCCAGACGGCATCCCTAGCCGCGTCCTCAGAGCATGTGCAGACCAGCTGGCTGGTGTGTTGAAGGACATACAGTTTAAGTTTACATAGACTTATGTTGCAGTCATTAAAACTCATTTTTCAACCACTCCACTAATTTCTTGTTCACAAACTATAGCTTTTGCAAGTCGGTTAGAACATCTTTGTGCATGACACAAGTAATTCTTTCCAACAATTGTTTAGACGGGTTATTTCACTTATAATTCACTATCACAATTCCAGTGGGTCAGAAGTTTACATGCACTAAGTTGACTGTGTCTTTAAACAGCTTGGAATATTCCAGAACATGTCATGGCTTTAGAAGCTTCTGACAAGCTAATTGACATCATTTGAGTCAATTGGAGTTGTACCTGTGGATGTATTTCAAGGCCTACCTTCCAACTCAGTGCCTCTTTGCTTGACATCATGGGAAAATCAGAAGAAATCAGCCAAGACCTCAGAAAAAATAAATGTAGACCGCCACAAGTCTGGTTAATCCTTGGGAGCAGTTTCCAAATGCCTGAAGGTAACACGTTCATCTGTACAAATAATAGTACTCAAGTATAAACACCATGGGACCACGCAGCTGTCATACTGCTCAGGAAGGAGATGTGTTCATTCTCCTAGAGATTAACATACTTTGGTATGAGAAGTGCAAATCAATCCCAGAACAACAGCAAAGGACCTTGTGAAGATGCTGGAGGAAACGGGTACAAAAGTATCTATCTCCACAGTAAATCGAGGCCTATATCTAAATAACCTGAAAGGCCACTCAGCAAGGAAGAAGCCACTGCTCCAAAACCGCCATAAAAGACTACATTTTGCAACTGCACATTGGGACAAAGATCACACTTTTTGGAGAAATGTCCTCTGGTCTGATATAGCCATAATGACCATAGTTATGTGTGGAGGAAAAAGGGGGATGCTTGCAAGCCGAAGAACACCATCCCAACCGTGAAGCACGGGGGTGGCAGCGTCATGTTGTGGGGGTGCTTTGCTGCAGGAGGGACTGGTGCACTTAACAAAATAGGTGGCATCATGAGGTAGGAAAATGATGTGGATATATTGAAGCAACATCTCAAGATAACAGTCAGGAAGTTAAAGCTTGGTCGCAAATGGGTCTAACAAATGGACAATGACCCCAAGCATACTTCCAAAGTTGTGTCAAAATGGCTTAAGGACAACAAAGTCAAGTTATTGGAGTGGCCATCACAAAGCCCTGACCTCAATCCTATAGAAAATTTGTGGGCAGAACGTGTCTGTGAGCAAGGAGGCCTACAAACCTGACTCAGTTATACTAGCTCTGTCAGGAGGAATGGGTCAAAATTCACCCAACTTATTGTGGGAAGCTTGTGGAAGGCTACCCAAAACCTTTGACCCAAGTTAAACAATTTAAAGGCAATGCTACCAAATACTAATTGAGTGTATGTAAACTTCTGACCCACTGGGAATGTGATGAAAGAAAGAACAGCTGAAATAAATCATTCTCTACTATTATTCTGACATTTCACATTCTTGAAATAAATTGGTGATCCTAACTGACCTAAGACAGGTAAGTTTTAAATGTCAGGAATATTGAAAACTGAGTTTATTTGGCTAAGGTGTATGTAAACTTCCGACTTCAACAGTATTCATAAAATCCCTATCCCAGTCTGCTGTCCCCATATGCTTCAAGATGGCACCATTGTTCCTGTTCCAAAGAAAGCTAAGGTAACTGAGCTAAATGACTATCGCCCTGTAGCACTCACTTCTGTCATCATGAAGTGCTTTGAGAGACTTGTGAAGGATCATTTCAACTTTACCCTACCTGATACCCACTCCAATTTGCTTTACGCTCAAATAGGTCCACTGATATGCCATCACACTGCCCTATCCCATCTGGACAAGAGGAATAACTATTTATACTCTCTAGGCTAGGGGGTGGTATTTTCACGTCTGGATGAAAAGCTTGGCCAAAGTAAACTGCCTGCTACTCAGGCCCAGAAGCTAGGATATGCATATTATTAGTAGATTTGGATCGAAAACACTCTGAAGTTTCTAAAACGGTTTGAATGATGTCTGAGTATAACAGAACTTATTTGGCAAGCGAAACCCCGAGGACAAACCATCCAGGACATTTTTTTTCGTCCGGTATTGTTTTCGTCCGGTATTGAACGCAGTTTATCCTGTCTTAAATTGTAGGCTTTATTTACGTTAAATACCAAAAGTTGTATTAGGAAAGTTCTTTTGAAATGTTTGGACAAAGATTAAAGGTAACTTCTTAGATAATTTGTAGTCATGTTGTGTGAGTTGGAACCAATGTTTTTCTGGATCAAACGTGCCAAATAAATGAAAATTTTGGATATATAACGACGGAATTAATCCAACAAAAGCACCATTTGTGATGTTTATGGGACATATTGGAGTGCCAACAGAAGAAGCTCTTCAAAGGTAAGGCATGAATTATTTTGTTATTTCTGAGTTTTGTGTCGTGCCTGGCGGGATGAAATATGATTGTCTGTTTGTTTGATTGGATGCTGTCCTCAGATAATCGCATGGTTTGCTTTCGCCGTAAAGCCTTTTTGAAATCTGACACGTTGGCTGGATTAACAAGAAGTCAAGCTTTAATTTGACATATTGCATGTGTATTTTCAAGTATGTTAAATATTTACAATTCTGTAGTTTGAATTTGGCACCCTGCACTTAAACTGGATGTTGGTCAGGTGGGACGGTAGCATCCCATCTAGCCTATTAAGAATGTTATTTGACTACAGCTCAACATTTAGGGCCCTAATACCCTCCGAACTCGTCATTAAGCTCGAGACCCTGGGTCTCAAACCCGTCCTGTGCAACTGGGTCCTGAACTTTGACGGGCCGCCCCCAGGCTTCCAACTCAATCCTCAAGTTTGCAGAAGACACTACAGTGGTAGGCCTAATCAACAACGAGATGGCCTACAGGGAGGTGGTGAGGGCCCTCAGTGTGATGTAAGGAAAATAACCTCACTCAATGTCAACAAAACAAAGGAGATGATCGTGGACTTCAGGAAACAGCAGAGGGAGCACCCCCCCTAACCACATCAGCGGGACAGTAGTGGAGAGGGTTGTAAGTTGTACGTTCCTCGGCGTACACATCACGTTCAAACTGAATTGGTCCACCCACACAGACCAGCGTGGTGAAGAAGGCGCTACAGCACCTCTTCAACCTCAGGCGGCTGAATAAATTTGGTTTTTCACCAAAAACACTCACCAACTTTTACAGATGCACAATCAAGAGCATCCTGTTGGGCTTTACGGCAACTGCTCCGCCCACAACCGTATGGCTCTCCAGAGGGTAGTGAGGTCTGCACAACGCATCACTGGGGGCAAACTACCTGCCCTCCAGGACACCTACAGCACCCGATGTCACAGGAAGGCCATAAAGATCATCAAGGACAACAACCACCCGAGCCACTGCTTGTTCACCCCGCTATCATCCAGAAGGCGAGGTCAGTACAGGTGCATCAAAGCTGGGACCGAGAGACTGAAAAACAGCTTCTATCTCAAGGCCATCAGACTGTTAAACAGCAACCACTAACATTGAGTGGCTGCTGCCAACATACAGACTCAACTCTGGCCACTTTAATACCTTTTTTATTAAATACATTTTTATCAAATTTATCACAAAATATTCCCACATTAATGTTAACATTCTACATTTCTCATATGTATGTACTATACCATCTACTGCATCTTGACTAAGCCGCACGGCCATTGCTCAGCCATATATTCATATGTACATATTCTTAGTCATCCCTTTACATTTGTGTGTATTATGTAGTTGTGAATTTGTTAGAATACTTTTTAGATATTACGGCTTTGTCGGAACTAGAAGCACACGAATTTCGCTACACTCGCGTTAAAATCTGCTGACCATGAGTATGTGACCAATAGTTTTATTTGATTCCCGAGGATAAACAATACTGCCTGGATGTTTTGGACACTGAGGACATTGGGAAAAACATATTTTGGGTTTTGAGTAGACTGTTACTCCATTTCATTGATCCCCAATCCTTTGGTAAGGCTGTACAGTGCAAATGAATGTCAATACACACAATAGGCTGACTGGGGAGGTGATTTCATACACTCAGTCCCGCGATTAGAGGTACAATGCTAATATTTGCGTAAACTCTTCACTGTTCTGTGGGTGTCACTGAGTAGACTGATACCCCATTTCATTGCTTCACGTTCTAATCTAAATATGGCATGATTCCACCAATTGTATCCTTCTGCATCACTTTCAAATAGGTACTTTTTTATTTTGAAGGGAAACCACGAATTCCACTATTGTGCGTTTTCCGTAGTGTGGGTTGCTTCACGACCCGGTCCGGTTGGGCATCACTAGCCAGATGGAGCTAGCTGTCTGCTTATAACGTTAGCTTTTAGGTAACAGGGTTTAGTAGCTGGCTAGCTATTTATCTTCATGAACTGAAGTTCATTTTCAATAGGCTAACAACAAGTGGCTTCCTAGCTAATATTTACTCAGAAGGATTCCTAAATCATTGCTAAGAATTGTGAAAATGACAGCGGTTTCTACTGTTCATTGTTTTCAGGCTGGTTGTATTGGTGCTAGCTAGGTAATAAGCAAAATCTAGCTAGCTATCCCAGAAGTTGCGGTCAAACAAATAATCCTTTGTTTCCAATGCGGTATTGTCTACCAATCTTTCGTGTCCAGTGTTTGCTTGTTTGCAGACCTTTTTTATACAGCTTTGACAGTGCCACGGTGGTGGTGCTTGGCTTGCACGTGCAAATTCAGAACACACATTCCATAATATAACTATTTGACGACACGCAAAGACCCAAACAGCGTTCCATAGTATGTCGTGAAGCTAATAGCAGTGACTCTATTACTGTGTAAATCCGGTAGGGCAACATCTGAACAATAGCGCACTTGGTAACGTCAGTGTGTACCGGTGCTCGTCAAGTCGCAAATGCCAGCATCACCCACGACAGAGAATGGTTAATTGTCAAGGGCAATGAATTCCATTTACCTTGGCGCTTTTAATGTATTTCACCTTTTTGAGTTGTCTCACTGAAATGTTCTTCCTCTTTCAAATGACTGCTTTACTTGACTCCTCGATCCACACAGCAAACAATGTGAGCTAGGTTAGGAATGCTGTGTTGACTGTGAAGTGCAACATTTTACGTGGTGTCATTACGTCGAGTACCTTTGACATCGGTTTTGCACATTAGGGCATTAAACTAGACATCGGCCGATATCGACGTTGGCATTATTAGCTATTATTGGCCTATTCCGATACATTCACCGATATCTCGTTCATCCCTAATTCCGATTGATCAGACAAGCGTTGGATAGTCCTTAGCACGGGTCCTGTTTGAGTTTCTACCTATAGGAGCAAAATGGAGTCTGTCAGATTTGCCGAAAGGAGGGCGGGGGAGGGCCTTGTATGTATCCCGGAAGTTGGGGTGACAGTGGTCGAGCGTTTTAGCAGCGCAAGTACTACATTAAATATGCTACGAGAATTTAGGCTGCCTTTTCCTCAATTTGGCTTTGTTAAAATCCCCAGCTATGATAAAGGCAGCCTCAGGATATATGGTTTCTAGTTTGCATAAAGTCCAGTGTAGTTCTTTGGTAGCTGTTGTGATATCGGCTTGAGGGGGGATATACACGGCTGTGACTATAACCGAAGAGAATTCTCTTGGGAGGTAGTACAGTCGGCATTTGATTGAGGTACTCTAGGTCGGGTGAAGAAAAGGACTTGAGTTCCTGTATGTTATCACAATTACACCATGAGTCGTTAATCATGTAATGTACACCCCCACCCTCGTCCTTCCTGGAGAGATGTTTATTCCTGTCGGCACGATGAACTGAGAATCCAGATGGCTGAACCGACTCCGACAGTATATCCCAGGAGAGCCATGTTTCCGTGAACAATCCCTGATGTCTGTCTGGAAAGAGACCCTTGCCCTGAGCTCGTCAACTTTGTTATCCAGGGACTGAACAATAGCGAGTAATACTGTATATCGGAAGCGGTGAGTAGTGTGCGCGCCTCCGAAGTCGGACTAAAAGACCGCTCCGAGTACCTCTCCGTTGCTGGCGTTGTTTTGGTTAGGCCTCTGGAATCAGTTGAATTTCCCTGGGTGGCACGATCAAAGGATCCGCATCGGGAAAGTCCTGGTCCTAGTGCAGTTGAGTTACCGACGCTCTGATATCCAACAGGTCTTCCTGGCTGTATGTAATAAAACAGCATTTTCTGGGCTAACAATTTTAAGAAATAATATTTTAAAAAATACTGCAACATTTTCTAAAAACTAGAAGTGAGTCGCGCTGTCTTTGTATTTTACCTGTGTTTCTCTGATTGATTACTAAACAAACTGTAGAAAATAGTATGAATTCATGCATCTGTTATTAGGCTTATTAGATATACCTTCAGATAATCAATTATTATTGTTAAGATGACTCATAAGTCATGTCTTCTTAGAAGATCGTTTTTGTCCAATAATGATCTGGTACCCCGATAGATAACAAACATGAATTATACTTAGATATATTTATAATAATAACTTGACCAGTATCCCCTACACACTCCTGCTATATGCTGCATGCTATGCTAATCTGGGAGAAACCGACAGTTTGGATGCTGAAGGGGATTGATAATTAGATTATGCCATTATCATACATCCCTGTGCGGCCCACAACTGAAAGACATCCAAGTGCATCATTTGATGGAGATTCCAAATGGCATATCCTCTTCCTGTATCTCTTTCATTAATGTCTCCCACTGGGCTCGGAGTCATTGTGCATTCAGCTGTTAAGAGCAAAATGTGAAAATACTGAATCTGAGCGGCTCCCTTGCATACAGAGCAAAGCTATGGAGCGAAAAAGTCTACCTCTTAATTGTGTTGTTTGCTAGAAAAGGCTGTGAGATGGAGGGGGATGGTTGACAGAAAGGAATCCAATTGTGTCAGACAGGCAGTGCTTCTACCAAGGGAGACCATGTTTCTGCATGGACAGACTCAGATCTACAGCCAAGGCCATTCCATGTTCCATATAGAGGTGAAAGATTTTATGCACCTTCCCCCATCCGTCCTGCCATCCTCATCTGTTCTCTGAGTTTTAGCCCCAGTGCTTGGCATCTTGAACCCTTCCATCAACAGCTGCTGAAGTTTTAAAGGACTCTCAACACCTCTATAATGCATGTTGCCAGTGATCTGCTCTGCGGGCTCCATGGTGACTGGGAGCTTATCAATGTTGTCCATTCATGAAGATAATACTGTGGCTTTCCTTAGCTGCCAACACTAATGGTTTTGTATTTGAGAGTCTGTGCCTCTAGTTCTGTTTTTAAAAGGCAGTGTGTAGAAAGCTGTTTTTCAAAGAGCTTGAAAGACTCCTTTTCCTTTCATTGTATAGCAACAGCGTAGTGCTTAGGGCCCCTAACTGTGCTGTTTTTTAAAATATTAAAGATCTGCATTGGCTGAATGGTACGTTTATGATATGCAGAATGCACTGTATCTTAACCTACCCATACAAGTAGAAGTAAAGTGCAGCTTTGAATGGATGTACCTGCTAGACTTAGCCAAACTTGAACCAAAATGAAATCTGCGAGGCAGTCGTGGTTGCGAGATGGGTCTGACCTGATGTCCCATCTCCTGGGAAAGATTGCCAGTTCTCATTAGGCCTGTGTAATTTATGGCCTGGATGAGTCGAAGGCGCCGCACTCCCAACTGGAATGACGGTGTATTATCCCGCGCTTGACCTTGTCTTAGCCGGGAAACCCAGGGAACTGTTTTAAGGGCATAGCTCTCTCGCTCTGTCTCTCGCTCATATTCTGAATTTCATCCTTTTCTTTCTCACCCTTTTCTCTCTCACCCTTTTCTCTCTGTCTCGAGTATGTTCTGACACTTACCTCAAGCCCCGCAGGCCCACACCCTCATGCATGTTTAATGCAAATGGACACTATAGAAGCATGCTAATGAGTACACAGCACAATGCAATATGGAGACAACCCATGAAGGCCATATCATATTACACTAATGCATTTAGGCATATTTATGATATCCTCTGGCAATAAATTATTTTCTTCCTTCCGTTGTTTGTAGTTTGTGTACAACATTTGACTTTCCATTGACCCCTTGCTTTGATCTCTTTATGTTCCTCGGCGCTGTTTTAAGTCAAACCTATTGAAAATGCCACTGCATGGAGTAACGGCCAGTTGGTGGGGCCTCATATTGGTAAATGAGGTGCGAGAGGGAGAAGACTCAGGTCTGCTAGCTGATGTAACCTTGGCAACAAGAAGAGGGAGAGTTGGGATGGATGATGGATTATTCTCAGTGACCATCGGTGAAACTAACATCACTTACACACAAGTGGTTTGTTTGCAGTATTTGGGATGGTCTTTCTCCAACAGCCAGGGCAATATCACAGGTTTCAGTGAGGCTTAATGTTTCAGCATAATTGGTTACTTTACCATGTGTGTTCACATAATGCATCTGGGATATTACATTATCAAAAGAGTGTCCGTTGTCCATGACTGTCTGCTTTTTAAAGAATTAGGCAAGTGTAACTCTTTAGCATAATCGAAAATACAAAAACGCATTCTCTTCCCTTCTAAGGTATCCATGCTGTCCCAGTGTCTTTGTTGTGCCAGGAATGTAAGACCTTCCACGCCGCCTCTGATGACTATCTGAGGCAGAGCTGGCTTTTTCCTTACCTCACTGGAGAATATTCAGACGGGCAGTGACAGATGTAGACTACCTGGGGTGGTGTGTGTTTGTGTTTGCTATTGACCTGTAACCTATGTGACAGTATGTTTGATGTGACTGTGCCGTAGTAGATTACTCTGAGGTAGCGAAGACTCCTCTTATCCGTCTGCATCCTCCTGGTCCTGTGAGTGGGAGTTTTTTGCGTCTCAAATGGCACCCTATTCTCTATATAGTGCACTACTTTAGACCTGCCCTGGTCAAAAGTAGTACACTAAGGTATCGGCTGCCATTTGGGATGTGACCTTCCATCTCCTTGCCTGAGCCCCAGCTCTCAGCCTTCATTACACTAAGTGCAAAAATACATTAGTGCTTATTAGGGGGCAGTAAGCTTGCTTTCATCTGCTCCTCTCTAAGGGACTAATTAAAATGGCTCTCCCTGGCCAACACACAATACAAACTACCTGGTTATCGACCTACCTTAGTTTTCTTCCACTCTTTCCATATGAAAATGGCAGGTTACCGTAACATAGTTGTTTTTAAAGGTTTATGCTAAGTAGCTAGGGCACTTTTGCATTGTAGTTTATTTGCGCTTGATCTCATGGCAGCAAGTGCAACATGAGCTTTTAACTATTGAAATCAGACCGCAGGTGAATCCATCTATACTGGGTGGTGGTGACGACAAGAGGCGATTATGGGAGTGGAGGGCGTGCAACTCATAATGTGGAGCCATTTTAATAGTAATTGGCTGTTATGGCAGCTGCCTTATGGAGGTCAATAACAATCATGTCTATTTATCCGAGTCATTGCTGACTCCTCCTCGATAATCCTGGCAGCTGCTTTGTGTGTTGCTCTATATCAGGTTGATAGTAATATAATCAGTTACCCTTGTCTGCCAGAGAATTCTCACTCCCTGTATGTAGTAACATTCTATTATAGATCCAGTCTAGCCATGTTTTTCAGAGGCCGACTGGTCTGTAGATACATTTTGCCATCTTGCTATATAAACCTCTCTTATACCAGCCAGCCTGATATATAAAGTCTGTGCTCACTATTCATGGGCGATCCTCATCTCTACTTTGTGTGAGCCCTAAAGGGCACCAAATTCCCTTTGGGCCCTGGTCAAAAGTAGTGCAGTGTAAAGGGAATAGCATGCGATTTGAGACGCACTCTTTATTTAGATGCCTTTAAAGGCTCTCGCTCGTGACATAAGGGAATTTAAATGGCAGCCAATTAGTTATCACAGGCCATTACCTATGTGAGCCAGAGCAGCCAGGGATCCTGCTCCTGAAGAAGGATGTTACTGGACTCTGTGATTGAGGTCACTTGGTCCCAATGAAGAGGATGATTTGTGTGGAGTACCATTCACAGGCTTGGTAACCTTCTATGAGGCTCGTGCACACACACACACACACACACACACACACACACACACACACACAGTCTTACAAGTGCATTTAATGCCTTATGGTGAACGTAAAGTGCATTATTATAACACAGCTCATAGTAATTTATAACATCTGTATAATACATCACTATGATGCATTGAAAGATCGAAGTGGATAGGCCACCTGCTACAGTTGGATAAACATTTTTTTACCCTGCTGAAGGAAAGTGGGAAATTCAGCCAGCAAAGTGAGAAATGTCCTTGAGGGGGATCTTCCAGAAAGGGAATTTTACAGTGACTGAGCTCAGAAATTACAATACCGCAGTATCTGAACGCAAGCGTGTAATTAAAATTTTGGCTTAATTTGATTTGCATTCCTTTTGGAAGTCCTAATTTTCCCCAGTGGCCACAGAGCTGGAAGTGGAACCACCATGGTGTGAGAGATGGACAGTTGAGTCCCACTCTCCACACGTGACATGATGGAGTTAGTCTTAAATCAGAGGGATACTGTGAGTGGTTGTGTGTTCACTCACTGTAAGAGGGGAAAAGCCGTTAGACAGACAATAGTATGGCGATGGACACCTTTTCTCCCAATTTCATGTTTGACCTACTTGTGTTTTGGGCCACAAAAGGTGTATGCGTCTCTTTCTGTCATGGCCCCCGTCCAAGAGGGAGATTAATGGGGTTAGTGAAAAGAGTGCTAATTATAGAGAAGAGGAGCAACACTGAACACACTGTCCCCAGTTCAGAAGTATCCCAAATCATGGAACAATGTTGTTTTTCCTGTCAATACTAGTGTAGAGCTCATGCTTATAACCAGACATGGGATATAGGCTATGCTAGAGAGAAAAGGACAAGTGGGCCTGTTTCTGTTTCAAGTGGGTAACTCCGACCACTGTTGTGGCGTGAAACCAAATCCCTGTAGTGTAGAGAAGTTGTGGTCAGTGCATCTCTGACAGTGTGACGGTGAAGTGAAACATATGCGTCCCAAATGGCAAACTATTCTGTATTTCACTTATTTTGACCAGGGCCCATAGGGGCCGTCTTTATTTACTGTAAGTATATTCATATGTTTGCAGCAAGGCATTACATTTTTGGAGAATTGATTGAAAAGATTGTGTCTGCAAACCGTTAACCCGCTCAAAGTATGAAAAAGGTAATTTGATAAATAAGCTGGCAAGCAGGCAAAAATTACAAGTCCCCACCACGGCTAATGGCCCAGCCCAGTCACCAAGTCCTGCACACCCCTAGTTCCTGGCTACTGATTTGGATTCTCCCCCACATCGCCTGTCCACTGATCTATTCTCCCTGCGGTCATCAGTGTGCCCTGGAAATATCCAGGTCATTCCCCAACCACTGCAGCGCTTTGTAGGGCACGACACACCGACCGACACAGGCTCGCTGTGCTGCGGCAAAGTTGAAATCTACTGTAGTTCAAATAGCAGCTGAAGATCAGGTGGTGTTAGTGAGGCTAAATTCCCCCCAAATATACTGAACTGAGTCCCTCTACTCCCACATGGTACTACTATAAAACCCAAATGGAGAGCCAGATGCACGTCTCCCAGTGCATGTCAACTGGACCTTCTGGAAGCTGCATGCGCTGTAATGGCTGTGGTTAAGCAGTGCTGAGGGATTAGACCTTTCACAATGCTATTTGACAGCAACCACATGTGCATTGTAATGAAACCAGGCAGGCTGTGAGGGAGTGTCGAGCTCTTTTAAAAAACTTTTTTGTTTAGATCCATGCATGTGTGCGTTGGCCACCTAGGTTGTTCTGCTGTTTTTAAACTCCTTATGTCCAGGCTGACTTTTCACCTTGGCAGCCTAGCCTCCCCGTCTTTGCGCTTTTTAAATAACACAAACGGCTTCTTTTTTTTCATATCATGCTTTCCTGTACAGTCAGACTTTTGTTTTTATTTGACATAAGGCTTCATGTACCGGTAGTTATTTAACAACTTATATTGTCTTTTTTTTTTTTTTTTTTTTTTTTTTTACAAGTGAAAGAATTACATGCCTCTTTTAGTGTGTCGAGGCTGTACTATATAGATGTAATCTGTGACATTCTTGCTTTTGAGGGGAGAATAGCCTAGAGGACATGAATGTCCTCATCCCTCCTTTCTCTGCCTGTGCTGGGCTGGTTTACCAGCGAAAGGCTACAAATCAATACTAGCCCTGGCAGAAAATTCCAGCTTTTTATTGAATGGAAAGCTCTCTATAAAATGATCTGTAATCGTTCTCTTCCTCTGGAGCTCTTAATGTACACTGAACAAAAATGCAAAAATGTCAGATTTGACTGAGTGTTATAGTTCATATAAGGAAATCAGTCAATTGAAATAAATGCATTCGGTCCTAAACTATGGACTTCACATGATGGGGAATACAGATATGCATCTGTTGCTCACAGATACATTAAATGGTTGGGGCTTGGCTCAGAAAAACAGTCAGTATCTGGTGTGACCACCATTTGCCTCGTAACACCTCTCCTTTCGTATTGTTGTTCAGGCTGTTGATTTGTAGAATGTTGTCTC
The DNA here is from genome assembly GCF_018296145.1 of Oncorhynchus tshawytscha. Taxonomy (NCBI): domain Eukaryota; kingdom Metazoa; phylum Chordata; class Actinopteri; order Salmoniformes; family Salmonidae; genus Oncorhynchus; species Oncorhynchus tshawytscha. The sequence goes on from NC_056432.1 coordinate 35,890,929, forward strand.
ACTCCTATTGAATGGCTGTGCGAAGATGCTGGTTATTGGCAGGAACTGGAAAACGCTGTCATACACGTAATCCAGAGCACCCCAAACATGCTCTATGGGTGACATGTCTGAGTATGAAGGCCATAGAAGAACAGACATTTTCAGCTTCCAGTAATTGTGTACAGATCCGTGCGACATTAGTGCATGCGTCATCATGTCGAAAACACAAGGCGATTGCGGCGGATGAATGGCACGACAATGTGCCACAGGATCTCGTCACGTTATCTCTGTGCATTCAAATTGCCATGGATAAAATGCAATTGTTCGTTGTCTGTAGTTTATGCCTGTCCTTGCCGTAACCCCACCACCACCATGGGGCACTCTGTTCACAACGTTCAGCAAACCGCTGTGAGGCCGGTTGGACGTACTGCACAATTTTCTAAAACAATGTTGGAGGCCGCTTATAGTAGAGAAAGGAACATGACGTTTTCTGAAAACGGCTCTGGTGGACATTCCTGCAGTCAGCATGCCATTTACACGCTCCCTCAAAACTTCAGACATCTGTGGCATTGTGTGATAAAACTGCACATTTTAGGGTGGCCTTTTATTGTCCCCAGGACAAGGTGCACCAGTGAAATGATCATGCTGTTTAATCTGCTTCTTGATATGCCACACCTATCAGGTTACCTTGGTAAAGAAGAAATGCTCACAAACAGGGATATAAACAAATTTGTTCACAAAATTTGATTTTCTTTTGTGCGTATGGAAAATGTTTTGATCTTTTATTATGCTAGATGTGGTTCTCTGAACCTGTAAAATATCTGCAGTTTGGCATAACATAGCCTACCTGGGGAAAAAGCACAGTGGATCTATTTTTTCCCCCCTCTATTTTCTTGCTCTCCCTTAACCCCTTGGTTCTAATTCACCTTTTCGCACCCACCTTCTCTCACTTGCTCTGGCTTATCCTCTTCCTCTGTCCCTCCCTCTTCTGTCCTTTGCCTAGATTGTTGCCATAGACACGAAATCTACTTAAGAGGAGCTTCTGCAGACAGTGATCACATTTACAATAATGTCCTGCTGAGATGGAATTAAGTTTCTCCCCCGGTCTGTGTAATGGTTACAACCCTTCAGCGCCACCGTTTAATTGTTCTATTTTGGTAAAGGTCCATTTTTTTAAATATTCTGTCCTGTTCTTGATAGGATCCCTTGAATCTTTCCAAAGGTGTTATTTGAACAGCTTAGTAGCATATTTTTGCAAGGGATACTCTATTCATGTGGTCGGTATTTGCTATTTGTCTGATCCTTTTTAAATGTAAATATTGCCATGGATTGAGACGTACGATGACTCCTGCCATTTGAGCTGACTCTGCCGACCCGGGGGGCACGTTTCAATCTGCTTGAACTCTTCTCCAACCTCCTCATTCAATTTTGAAACAGCCAGCAAAGAACATAATTTGCCTTCCTTCTGAACCTTTGTGATTCATTTGGCAGCAGGGCCTTCTCCCGCTCTTTCCCTCACCCTCCTCTCTCTCCAAGGCCAGGCAAAGAGGACAGGTGTAGGCAAGCTCTAAAGTCCAGATATTTGTTGTAGTGATGAGGCTTCGTTGTACTGTTGTTTCAGAGTACCTTGTGCGGCTGGTCATGGGGCCGGAATGTAATAACAAATAATTAGTGGACTGCAAAAATAACCTCCCAAGCACAAAGGTATATAATAATATTTGACTAAAACAATTTCAGACCTTGCTTACGTTTGTGTATATACACTGTGGCCAGTTTGTTTACCCCGTTCACTAAAATGGTTCGCTCCTGCAGACAGTGAGTCACATTGCTGTGGCTTGCTATATAAAGCAGGCAGACTGGCATCGAGGCATTCAGTTACTTTTCATTTGAACCTTAGAATGGGCAAAAGGAGTGACCTAAGCTGCTTTGAGTGTGGTATGATCGCCGGTGCCAAGCGCGCCAGTTCCATTATCTCAAGTATCCGGCCTCCTAGGCTTTTTACGCATGACAGTGTCTAGAGTTTACAGAGGATGGTGCCTTTATAAATAAAATACAAACTTCCAGTCAGCGGCAGTTCTGTGGGCAAAAACAGCTCGTTCATTAGAGTTTGAAGGGGAATGGCAAGAGTCGCTCATGGTAACAGGCAGGCCACTGTCGTGTCTTTGGCTATGCCGGATTAAGTGATATGACATGCTATTCTATAAAATACTTTCTCCGTAATTAATATCATCTAATTGAGCTAATCGGGTAAATGTAATTAACTAGAGAGTTGGGCACCACGAAATAATATTTTTGAGCTGTTATCTTCCGAATAAACTCTTAAAGACCTAGTAATATTTTACATCAATAGCAGTCAATATTAATCGTCATCTTACTTCAGTCTCATATTCTGAAAGTTGTAAATACTTGGTTATCTGCACGAACCCTGGCTAACAAGTTAAATCAGCAATACAAAATTGGGTTTAATTATTTATTTACTAAATACCTAACTAATCACACAATTACACATACACATAATTAAATAATAACTTTATTACGTCATAAAGGAAAACGTCCCTAGCGGGCGGAACAGACATGACAGCTTGTTACACAAAAGGGGCTGGGTGAAAGTGAAAGAGCGGGAAAACTGAGGAACAAAGGGAAGAAGCTGTGCTATCGTAAATACAGTATCTTATGCATTCTAAATTACCGCCCATTTGGAAAAGGAAAATGGAATAAATATTTACTCTAAGCTGCGCTTTGGTAGGTTGGTGGTAGATGGAAGGCCGTGTTGCCCAACCGAGTCCTTTGAAGAATGTCTCTGGTTGTCAATTGGATACGTTGTAGGAACGTAGTTGGGTGGTAGACGGGATACTCTGTTCCTTCCTAACCCTCATTTGCATCTGCTGTTGTTAACTCAATGGCTAGGAGGTATCACTTCTGTAGTGAATAAGAGTTAAAAGTTCATACCATTCGCAACCAAAGCTCATGCTGATGTTGGCTTCGTTCTGTAGTTATTATCTGAACCATTCTGACATCGGACCGTCGTACTCACATCCTCAGAACATGAGGTTACATTGTCGTCAAGGGCTTATATAGGAAGGGAGAGGAGGGTGTGTTTGAAAGGTTTTGTAGCCCATGTCCCTTCACAGGGGCGGGCCACTGATTGAGCAGAAGTTAAAATCACATTTCATCCCATCACAAATAATTTCATATGCAAACATTTCAATTGAACAACAATTCCATGTGAATCCAATAACTCTGTGTAGACTTTCCACTGTGGAGTTTCATCTTATCATTGATGAGAATGTCTCAGATGGCAACCCGAACTGACATCATATTCATTAAGTACCACCGCATATGTTCAATTGGTCGGATTACCAGGGTATAGTTTATTTCCCCCCGCCTTCTGATGATCCCAGAATCTCTATTTTAACCAAGGGGTTTGCAAATGTAACATCAGTAGGGTAGAGAAAAAGGGGGAAAGAGGTATTTATGACTGTCATAAAGGCCAACGTCATGACACCACAAACAGGCAAATAACGGCGCTGTACAACAGTGGTGTGCAGAACAGTATCTAGGAATGCACAACTCGTCGGTCGTTGTCACGGATGTGTTATTGCACACTGGATTTCACTCCTAAAAACAAGAAGTAGCTCCTGTGGGCAGGCGATCACCAACACTAGACAATTGAGGAGTGGAAAAACTTCACATGGTCCGATGAATCCCGGTTTCCGTGCCCCGACCCGGTACAAGATTGAAACAAATTGGCCACTGAGTATCATCTGTATGTGGGAATACTTTGGAACAGATTTCCAAAATTAAAATCACTTTGAGCTGATTTGCTGGTGTTTGTAGTTATTAACATCACCTGCGGGCTGCCTGTTAGGGAACCCTGTCCTTGAGAAACAAGTGAGTGCAGATTTGATAGCATCATGGTTACACCACTAACCAGGTCAAGAGATTTGACCCATATTACTAGCGCAATGTTTTCATCTTCCTATAATAAATCGCCCGGACCACCTTTTATTCATAAATCATGTCGTGTGCTGTTCTAAAACTACTCTTGCGTTAACCATTTCATTTACAATTTGTTCAGTCATGTAACCTCATTGGCTGGCTAGCTAGCTAACAACCTGTTAACTATACCAGTATATCCAAACATTATATATCCAACATCGCTTCTTCTGGAGATCAATGCTATAAATCTGATTTTGGCATGGGACACTGGGGTATAATGATAATTGAGACTTCATCCAAAATGTCAGACTTAAAAAAAAATATATTTTTAAAGTTAATCTGCTCCTGTTCGCATGCGCTGGGTTGCATCTAGTTTATACAGACCAAAGTCTCATGTACTGTGAGTAAAGGGAGCGGCAACGAGGTCATCACTTCATCCAAAAACATAGTAGACATTAGATGAATCTAAAATGTTTCTTTGGCTGGGAGTGATGGAAAATTATCAACCTCGGCGACAGTTATTTTCCTTCAATGGATGTTTTGTGCACAGTTGATGACTAAAGTGTCTTATTAGGAATGTTCAAATATGACTGTCTATGGAAATTGTCTTTCTGGCCCTTCTCCAGTTACACTGCAGTACTGACGCAAAACTGTAGGAGCAGTCGACCGTGCTTCTAGACCAGAACCCTGGCCCCTTGGCATGTGGTCACCACAAACCTTATGCTTTCAAAGAGACGGTGTACAATTTTCAATAAGAAAATTGTTTTTTTTCACAATGTAGAAACCTAATATACCACAAATGACTTGGCAATTTCATTTGAAAGGCAATACCTATCAACATTTTAACTTTTTATGATGAAAAAATGTATTGAAAGTATTACATATGAGTTAATATAGGCTGTTTCTCATGTGCCTAACTTTAAGTTGGGAGCACTAGTGTTACCAATGATCTGTTCATTTAGAGCCCTGGGTGTAGAGGAGTTAGGAGAGCCAGAGTTAATTTGGATAAACTGCTTGCTGCTGAAGTGTAGTTTTTTTTTCCCTGGTGCTTTATTCTCTGCCCAATTCTTCACGTAGGATTTGGTAGTTCTATGTGAATCGTTCAAAATGTACACTCCTGGTCCCTCTCCTGCCCTGCCTCTGTGATGTGGAAAGTCCACTACCCCCTCTCCTTCTGACATGACCGAGGCAGTCGTCACGGTAACAGGACATTGATGAGATTGGGTGGGGAGCGTTGTTGTTGTGTTGCTAGCTGCAACAGACAGGCAGAACATGCAGTCCTGACACCACCCCTGTCAGCGCACCTGGAGAAGCATAATGGGGGAATGTATTGGCTGGCCTCTGTTTTAACCCAGATAGATCACGCTCTTGCTCTTAGTAGCTTTTTCCACGCGCTGTACTATGGATGTCATGATGTGAATAATTTCCTTTGCATGGGTTTTATACATGGGATTTCTCTTGTATGATCTCAAGCTAGTTTTTCAGGAGGCAAACATGACGCATTTGAAGGAGTATTCGTACTATTTGATGGGTGGGGCTGGGTATAGGCTACGCAGCCCTGCCATCAGATTCTCCATCCATTCCTCTTACGTGTATAATGATCAGAATGGGAGATGGGGGTGCATACCCGTGTTGGAAGTGAAAACAGAGTAGCCTCTCTTTTGTGTCCAAAATGGGACCTTTGTCCCTATATAGTGCACTACTTTTAACCTGAGCGATATGGGACTTGGTCAAAAGTAGTGCACTGTATAGGGTGCCGTTTCAGATGCAGCCTCTGACTCATCCATCATCCCGTCAGCTTGCCTGCTTGTCAGTCCAATCCTCTCCTCGGTCGTCCCAAGCGCCTGTTCCAGTATGCAGAACCCCGATAAAGCGAGGCCGGAATCCCACTCCTCCTGCCTGCTGCACTTTGGACACTACTGGGGCCTGACAAATGATTTCATTCCTCAGCACCTCATCCAGATGGCAGTGGGGACTTCGAATAAGCAATCACTACATGGCCATGGCCTCACAGCCCTCGGGTTGCTCCTAGTCAGACAGGCAGACATGCATTACTGCAATTAATGGGGTTTTCTAAGGGGGTGTAAAACAGGAGAACACATGTTGGGTAAACAAATGCCTTGGTTTACTTACAGAAATATGCAGTGAACCAGGGTTTTTATAACCCTGTGAGTTAGTGTATACTTGGTGGAGCTTTCAGGTTTTGTCTGTCCTGGGTTGGTTTCACATAAGATGCCTGCTGCAATGCTGACATTCAGAAAAACTAAGACTGAAACGCTGTCATATTGTTAAGTGTGACATTTGTACCGACGTTTGGATCTGGAAGTTGTACACCGAGGCACACTGGGAAACGATTACTTTGTCTTTGAAATGTGACTTGACGGTGGCCATTCGGCTGGGTTTGCTTACATGTTTTTCAGTTGATCATTTTACTCATTTTTATTAGCTGGGAGACGGTAAGGAATTCAGGTCCAACGAATGCACATTTGCTCATGGTCTGAAATGGACCGTTAGTTCAGCCAGGGGGCCAGGAAATGGCTGAAAGTTTTCCAGGAAGATTATTCAATATGAATCGCCCAGTCTTTGTGTGTGTGTGTTTAGAGTACCAGTCAAAAGTTTGGATACACCTACTCATTTCAGGGTTTCTTTATTTGTACTATTTTCTGCATTGTAGATTAATAGGGAAGACATCAAAACTTTGAAATAACACACACAGAATCATGTAATAACCAAAAAAAAGTGTTATACAAGTCAAAATATGTTTTATTTATTTGAGATTCTTCAAAGTAGCCACCCTTTTCCTTGATTACAGCTTTGCACACTCTTGGCATTCTCTCAACCAGCTTCATGAGGTAGTCACCTGGAATGCATTTCAATTAACAGGTGTGCCTTGTTAAAAGTTCATTTGTCGAATTTCTTTCCTTAATGTGTTTGAGGCAACCAAGTGTGTTGTGACAAGGTAGGGGTGGGATGCAGAAGATGGCCATATTTGGTAAAAGACCGAGTCCATATTATGGCAAGGACAGCTTAAAAAAGCACGAGAAACGACAGTCCATTACTTGAAGACATGAAGGTCAGTCAATACGGAAAATTTAAAGGACTTTGAAAGTTTTTATTCAAGTGCAGTCTCAAAACCATCAAGCTATGATGAAACTGGCTCCCATGAGGACCGCTGCAGGAAAGGAAGACCCAGAGTTAACTCTGCTGCAGAGGATAAGTTCATTACAGTGACAAGCCTCAGAAATTGCAGCCCAAATAAATGCTTTACAGAGTTCAAGTAACAGACACTTCTCAACATCAACTGTTCAGAGGAGACTGCATGAATCAGGCCTTCATGGTCGAATTTCTGCAAAGAAACCACTACTACTTGCTTGGGCCAAGAAACGTGAGCAATGGACATTAGACCGGTGGAAATCTGCCCTTTGATCTGATGAGTCCCCAAAAAAAATTCCAACTGCCTTGTCTTTGTAAAACGCATTGTAGGTGAACGGATGATCTCCGCATGTGGGGTTCCCACCGTGAAGCATGGAGGAGGAGGTGTGGGGTTGCTTTGCTGGTGATATTGTCTGTGATTTATTGTGGCACACTTAACCAGCATGGCTACCACAGCATTCTGCAGCGATACACCATCCCATCTGGTTTGCGCTTAGTAGGAATATCATTTGTTTTTCAACAGGACAATGACCCAACACACCTCCAGGCTGTGTAAGGGCTATTTGACCAAGGAGAGTGATGGAGTACAGCATCAGATGACTTGGCCTCCACAATCACCCTGACCTCAACCTAATTGAGATGGTTTTGGCTTTTGTAGCTGTTTTATCATTGTCCGAGAACGATGAGCCACTACTGTTTTCACTTTTTTATTTGTTTATTTATCAGGCTCTGTTATAGTATGCTGTGTTAGGTTATGCATCAGCGAGAACATAAGTAACATGCTGGCCCTGAGCCACGGCTGTGGAGTAGACAACAGCGGTCCCCAGCCATATCTCAGGGCAAGTAACATACCAAGAATGTAGCTAGTTACACATTAAAACTCCTTTACTAGTGTTAATTGATATGCACTAGCTGAAATGCTTTAGATATAAAATGTCAGTATAGATGAATATAGCCAAAGAATCCTAAACTATAAACCCACTTAGGTCTAGCATTGCTCACATTGTGTCAAGATTGTGCCTTGTGCATGTTGATAATGATTATTGACCATATTCAATGCTGGTAGCCTGTGCCCAGGCCATACCAGTGCTGAGTACTCTTGTTGTGGTTGTTAATGTGATTGCAGGCATGTTTCTTTATCAAACCGGACAGACTGACACGAAGAGGTGCTGGCCACACAAGGCATGCTGACACTGGTGTTCCTTCAGACAAGAGGGGGATATTTAGCCCCTACTAGTGTTCTTCACGGGTCCATCAGACCCAAAATTCCGAGATCAGACACGGGACCAAAGCAGGACTTCTGTCTCGGATCTGGGTTGGAGTCTAATAATTGTCTGTAGTATGTGCAATTAAAATTGATTTACCAACTGGACCTGATTGGACCAGTCCTCTGTTAATTTAATGTGTGTGAAGTGATGAGAACTGCGCAAACTTGTTATTGGTGTCAGCCAATTGCAACTCAATAAAACGTATAGCTTATTTAAAGCTGAAACTGTTTCGGGCTGCTCACCTCACTTGCGCCTGCTGTTGACGAGAGAGCGAGTGAAAGGAGCCTTGGCCTAGGCTACTGTTAATTGCGAAGGCCTTTTTCACTGAAGTAAAATTAAAGTTAGGAGACAGGGTATGGTGAAAAGAAGCCAAACAAGGGGAATGTCCTCGGACAAGTTTTAATATTGGAGTGGACAAAGATGAGAACGTAGCCGTGGTAAAATGGACTGCACGTGTGCAACTCGCTATTCAGGTTTGAACTTTAATTGAGTTTATTTTGTATTTGTTTTAGCATTATTGGACTATTTAAGATGTGCAAATACTTTTTTTTCTCCCCCCCCACCTCCCATTGCTGAGACATTTTAATTGGCTAAATTAAGTTTGAACTGTGTTAAGACATTGTTTTCTACCTTTTGGGGGTTTAACTAGGCCTGGTAGCATTAGCCTGTTGCTGTCATTTGTTGGATAGGCCTACGGTAAGCACTTGCTTTCGTTGGTTATTGCTTCAATATCAGCCTGTTCAAAACATTTGGTTGAAACCAGTTCTTTAAATATACAATAAGTGTTTTTGTTTCATTCTGTTGTGCCATTTTCGTTGGCCAAATTAAGTGTCAACTGTTTGCTACAGTATTATTACTGGTAGGGCTACTATCACTCAAACCATGAAAAGGAAAAACCAAAGAAGGCGTGATGCAAAATGTAATTTAATGCCGAAATATAATAACCTGTTCGTAGATTACCTGAAAACAATGACTGACTTTTGATATTACTTTAAGTGAAACTTTTGACTGTTTGGTGTGGTATGGCTATTATTAGGCTTAGCAAGTGCAGGCTTATGAAGGCCGTGCACACCAGCGCTCCAACTGACACCGACGGTTGAACTTGAGGTGAGGAAGACTTGTTTGTTTGTTTGTTTTATGCCAAAACAGAGGATTGGGTCAAGGCATATCTAACAATATAATTATCTTGTTCTAAAAAATATTAATTTTGAAAATGTATCAAATTAGCCTCCTGTGCACTTATCTGTGAAGCAGTAGTAGCTTATCTGAAAACTATTACGAAATGCGTGTTGGGAACATGGCATCTGCATATCTTCTTTCTCTAGGGCTGGACTTTAGCTTCTCTTCCTTTTTATATTTAAATATGAATATTGTACAGGCCTACAGCGACTTTGGGAAGTATTCAAGACCCCTTGACTTTTTCCACGTTTTGTTACCTTACAGCCTTATTCTAAAAGGGATTTAAAAAATGATCCTCAAATCTACGCGCAATACCTACCCCATAATGATGAAGCACATTTACATTTAAATTTAAATCAAAAACAGAAATACCTTAATACTTATGTAAATAAGACCCTTTTGCTATGAGACTCAAAATTGAGCTCCGGTGCATCCTGTTTCCATTGATCATCCTTGATTGGATTCCATCAGTGGTAAATTCAGTTGATTGGACATGATTTGGAAAGGCACACACTTGTCTACATAAGGTCCCACAGTTGAAATTGCGTGTCAGAGCAAAAACCAAGCCATGATGTCAAAGGAATTGTTGGTAGAGCTCCGAGACAGGATTGGGTCAAGGCACGGATCTGGGGAACGGTACCAAAAAATGTCTGCAGCATTGAAGGTCACCGAGAAAACAGTGGCCGCCTCCATTCTTAAATGGAAGAAGACTCTTCCTAGAGCTGGCCGCCTGGCCAAACTGTGCAATCAGGTAGAAGTGCCTTGCTCAGGGAGGTGACCAAGAACATGATGGTCACTCTGACAGAGCTCTACAGTTCCCCTGTGTAGATGGGAGAACCTTCCAGTAGGACACCCATCTCTGCAGCACACCCAATCAGGCCTTTATGATTAAGTGGCAAGACGGAAGCCACTCCTCAGCAAAAGGCACATGACAGCCCACTTTGAATTTGCCAAAAGGCACCTAAAGACTCTCTCAGACCATGAGAAACAAGATTCTCTGGTCTGATGAAACCAAGATTGAACTCTTTGGCCTGAATGCCAAGCGTCACGTCTGGAGGCAACCTGGCACCATCCCTACTGTGAAGCATCGTGGTGACAGCATCATGCTTTGGGGTTGTTTTTCAGCGGCAGGGACTGGGAGACTAGTCAGGATCGAGACAAAGATGAAAGGCGCAAAGTACAGAGATCCTTGATGAAAACCTGCTCCAGAGTGCTCAGGACATCAGACTGGGGAGAAGGTTCACCTTCCAACAAGACAATGACCTGACTCTCACAGCCAAGACATCGCAGGAGTGGCTTTGGGACAAGTCTCAATGTCCTTGAGTGGCCCAGCCAGAGCCCGGACTTGAACTCAATTCGAAAATCTCTGGAGAGACCTGAAAACAGCTGTGCTGCAATGCTCCCCATCCAACTTGACAGAGCTTGGGAGGATCTGCAGAGAAGAATGTGAGAAGCTCCCCAAATACAAGTGTGCGAAGCTTGTAGCGTCACCCAAGAAGACTCGAGACTGTAATAGCTGCCAAAGGTGTTGTAACTAAATACTGAGGAGAGGGTCTGAATACTTATGTAACTGTGATATTTCAGTTTTTTCATCTATCGTGTTTCGGAATACAAGATGGCTAGGGCTTTGCATGCTGGCATTGTTTGTGGTGAAGGGGAGAAATGGCGCCGCTGCTGCTACTACTGTACTGGAGTGCACCCTGCGGCGCGCCAGTGGGAAAATGGCTGCTGCCTTGTTCAGTCGCCCCCTTCCCCCCCGGGGTGTGTCTTCATATTTCCTGTGTTGTGATGACACGGGAAATATAAATATCATTCGTACTTTGTCTTCTAAGAGGTTCCCTAATTCCTTTGGTGTCTAGTGGTCAACTTATAACTTGATTTAATTGTGACAGTGGGTTGCTTAAGATTTAGTTGCAGGTTCTAGCTGCATTGGAGCCGCTGTTGCTCTTAGATGCGTCATGTTATGACGTGTGTGTGTGGTCTTTCTGTGTGGTTTGTCTGTCTGCTTGCTTGTGTGTTAGAGAGCACCAAGGAGACCCTAGGGGTATGTGTGAGGGCTGGGGGGTACAAGCCCCCCTATTCAGACTCCATGCTACAGTGACCGCGCCCCAGCCCGGCCTCACGTTTATTTGTTGAGCCGTTCAGGTCCTTGATAGGTCTTCTCATCTACGGATGAGGTGTTCTAGGAGAAGCCGGAGGTGGACTGGAGGGCTCTCGTTCCCCCGATATCTGACTCCCAGAACGCTAATGGGGGAATTTATACAGCCTTCATGACACAAGGGGAATTTGCTCCATTGCCACTTGGCTCGATATGCAAAACAGTCTGGGGAGGTGCCAATTTACATTTGCTTCCTCATCTATTTCTCTTGGACAGAAGAGTAAGTCTGTCTAGCGACGCTTATGTCCACACACCTTGTGGTAATTATGCACTGACCCCTGACCGAAATATGAATGGAATGCCATATTGAACTGTAATTATTGTGCTGTATTTCAAATCAAATCAAATCAAATTTATTTATATAGCCCTTCGTACATCAGCTGATATCTCAAAGTGCTGTACAGAAACCCAGCCTAAAACCCCAAACAGCAAGCAATGCAGGTGTAGAAGCACGGGTTTATTGCAGGGTTTCATATTCACATGCGGTGCTTGGCAATTCCCCTAATGCTTTGTTTTTCTCTTTCCGTACACTAATATGTTCAATTTCATTGTTTTCAAGTTTAACATTTAAAAAAAAAAAAAAAATCTTTGCTGCTTCTGCACTCCCTCTTAATTTCTTTCTATGTTGAACTTGGCACACGAAACAATGAATCTTGACACCAACAGTATTTGGACTACTGTGCATGGGCATGGATGGATTTACTTTGTTTTCTATGAGGGGGAAAATAGGTTAACGAATTCCAAATACCCAGTATTACGTCCACTCACTGCTATGTGAAATTGAGAGTGAAAAAATCACTGACTCTCTTTTTGTGCTGCAAGAATGAGCAGCTTTTGATGACTGAGCAAGAATAGCGTTTTGCAACATTAGCAAGATAAGCTGGCTAATTAGTGCTGCATACACACCTGAGCCTAAAAACTTTCCTGCAAGCCTTGAAGTAGAGAATAACCCACTGTGTGTGTTGGATTTATTTACACCCGTAGAGGGCAGCTGTGCTCTCCTCAGGCCTGCCTCTCTGTCTCATGGAGTTTGGGGAGCAGAACCGAGAAGCTGAGTAGCACAGGTCACTGACAAGGATGGCATATGTTCTCCTTTGTGGCCTGATATAACAGTCCCAAAGCAAATATCCTCTCCTCCGCTCTCTGTAGCGTTCTTCCTGCAGCCGTGTGTGAAGTGGCACGGACGTCCCAAATGACATTTAACATCTGTTGCTGTTGGAAACCATGGCGCTTTAGTTCATGCCGATCTCGCTCTCCACGGTTCCATTTCATACGGGATCTTAATAAACCCGAACCCAGGAAATGGCTTCTGGCACTCAGACTTTCAATGCTGACCTGGCCGTCAGACAGTGGCTGACAGTTTCTGTGCACACTGTGGCTTCGGTTGGGCTCTCGTTTGAAACTCTTGTGTGTCTGTGAGCGGGTTGTACAAATCGAGCATTAAAGATAGTGAGAGGGGCAGGGGGAGAGAGGGAACTGGCATCAGATCAGTCAGTCTGGGATCTCACAGCAGGCAAGGCCCTGGCACACACCACCACATAATGTGATATTGTTTAGTTTATTAACATCCTAGATCTGCCAATAACTGGCCCCAGCGTAGGCAGAGAGCTGGCTGTTGCACTGTACACCACGCAGTAAGTGCTCTCAAACTCCCTCCCTCCTCTCTCTCCCGAACTCTTTCATTATTTCCCTGATAACGCTATAATTCTGTTGCCTCTGAAAATTATTGAGCTTGTCAGCACCCATTAATTTATACTGTGTCATAAATGAAATGTGCAGGCTATGTTTTTATCTTGTTTCACTGGAGTAAAATAAATCTAAACTTTAGAGGCTAAAGTCTGTACTAAGATTTACTGTCTACTGACTTTTTTGTTTGTTACATTCTCACATTCACAGGCCTGGTTGAATAGACCACATCAAATAGGCACAGTCAAGTTGGTGAGTTCTCTTGAAATGGGATGTCTAATCTGAACCGCAGTTTAGCCTGGCCTGTTACAGAGAATGTAGAGACTCCAGGGAGTGCGAGCATGGCTCAATCCCAAAATCTCCCCCTTAGCTCTAGTTTTCGAGTGTCCCTCGGTGGGGGCGTGGCACTCAAAATCAGCAACTAGTGGTAGTGAGAGGTAAATTAAGCCTAGCAAATGGGACGGCTCTACATCACTTGCACATATCCGAAACTGCCAACGGATACCATGCAATTCATTGGCTACGAGCTTTGTTTTTCACACTGTCTGTACTGGTGGCAGTAATAGTTTTCCTTATTTTTCATACTACAATTACGTATTTACTATAGTGCAACAAATGAACAGCAGAACAATGTTCCCTTTATGTACCCATCCACTGGCTGCCGTTTTAATGTTGTAGTACTGAAGCAGGACTTTAATTCCATAGCCGTTTGACATGCAACAGTTAATTTCCTTCACTCCGTCATTTTACCAGTGAACGCATTGTAACTAGAACAATAAAAACCAATGTTCGAAATAATGTTTATACCAAACATACACGTATCGGCTACATAGCTAGCTACTTAAGCGATAAGGTTTATAATAGCAGTTTATAATAGCAATAAAGCGCCTCGGTGGTTTATGGCCAATATACCACGGCTAAGAGCTGTTCTTAGGAACGACCCAACGCGGAGTGCCAGGATACAGCCCTTAGCCCTGGTATATTGGCCATATACCTCAAACCTTCGAGGTGCATACATAATTAGCATCTAACATAATTAGAACAGTAAAAATATTTTTCAGACAATCAACATTCATGGCTCGAAACACCCAGTTTCTAAACATCCATAGCATACAGGTATTTTTAACCTCCACTAAACAATAAGCAAGAAATTAGTTCGCTACATTACCTCGGGCTCCCAAGTGGTGCATCGGTGTAAGGCACTGTATCTCAGTGTTAGAGGTGTCACTACAGGCCCTGGTTCATTTCCAGGCTGTATCATACCGGCCGTGATTGGGAGTCCCATAGGGTGGTGCACAATTGGCCCAGCGTCGTCGGGTTACGTTTTGGCCGGGGTAGGCTGCCATTGTAAACAATAATTTGTTCTTAACTCACTTGCCTAGTTAAATAAACCTGCATTGGCAAATGTACTATAGATACAAAAGTATGTGGTCACCCCATCAAATTAGTGGATTTGGCTATTTCGGCCACACCTGTTGCTGACAGGTGTTTAAAATTGAGCACACAGCCATGAAATCTCCATAGACAAACATTGGCAGTAGAATGTCGTAACTGAAGAGCTCAATGACTTTCAACGTGGCACGTCAGTTCTTAAAATTACTGCCCTGCCATAATTGACCCAGTCAGCTGTAAGTGCTCTTATTGTGTGGTGGAAACGTCGAGGAGCAACAACTGCTCAGCTGCGAAGAGGTAGGCCACACAAGCTCACAGAACGGGACCGCTGAATTGTGTAGCACGTAAAAATCGTCTGTCCTCGTTTCCAACACTCACTACAGAGTTCCAAACTGCCTCTGGAAGCAACGTCAGCACAAGAACTGTCTAAGAACAAGCCTAAGATCACCATGCGCAATGGGAAGTGTTGGCTGGAGTGGTGTAAAACTTGCCACCATACTTTTTCTCTGGGGTGGTGAATCACGCTGCACCAGCTGGCAGTCCAAAGGATGAATCTGGGTTTGGCGGATGCCAGAAGAACGTTACCTGACCCAATGCATAGTGTCAACTGTAACGTTCGCTGGAGGCTGAATAACATTTTGGGGCTGTTTTTCATGGTTTGGGCGAGGCCCCTTCCACTGAAAGGAAATGTTAATGCTACAGCATACAATGATATTCTAAACAATTCTGTGCTTCGAACTTTGCGGCAACAGTTTGGTAAAGGCCCTTTCCTGTTTCAGCATGACAATGCCCCAGGCACGAAGCGAGGTCCATACAGAAATGGTTTGTCGAGATTGGTGTGGAAGAACTTGACTGGCCTGCACAGAGCCCTGACCTCAACCCCATCGAACACCTTTGGTATGAATCGGAACGCCGACTGCGAGCCAGGCCTAATCGCCAAACATCAGTGCCCAACCTCACTAATGCTCTTGTGGCTGAATGGAAGCAAGTCCCCGCAGCAATGTTCCAACATCTAGTGGAAAGCCTTCCCAGAAGTGTGGAGGCTGTTCTAGCAGCAAATCGGGGGACCAATTACATATTAATACCCATGGAATGAGATGTTCAAGCAGGCATCCACATACTGTTGGTCATGTAGTGTATAAGAGGAGAGCAGATTACTCTCCTGTCATGAGATTGAGACTCTTTTGATAATAACATCTGCAAATAGCCGCGGACAGAGGGACTTACAGAATCAAATTTGTTTGACATAAGGAGTTCTGCTCTAACGTTTAACGTTAATAAAATAAAGGACAATGACAAGTGATTGACATTGAGATCTTTTTCTAGAAATAGAAAGGCAAGCTTCATAATTGTATGTTAAATTTACCCCTCTTCCCTGAAATCACACTTCTCCCAGACTGACTGTCTGATTGCAGAGCGGCACAACATTTCAGATTTATGTGGACGTTGGATCTCTGTGGCTTGATACACAACGCATACTGAAAGCGACGAGACATATTTATCTCTGGGCTATGGAAGTTGTTGAGTATCACTTCCCAGTCATAACAGAGAGATGTCGGGCTGTTTAGTGAAGCACAGTGAACAGTTATGGTCTCGTTCATTTAGATTACTTCCACACAGCCTCTCGCATCATTTCCTGTGTGGCGCGTGTGGAACGGAGGGAGATGTACAGAAAGGATCAAAAGCTTGTCTGGAGAATCCATCTATCATCACCGAGGTCACTGCTCTGGCTTGTAGATTTGGCTGTGCGCCATTGACTGCTTTATGCATCTTGACACGCCCGACAAAGGATACCTGTCAGTCACAGAGAGTGTTACTGTATACCTATCCATCTATGAATTCAGTCAGCCGTATTCATTTCTGGATGCCTCGGGGTAGAGGGAGGGGGCGTCAGTGAAGACTATTGTGGACCTGCTCATCCTACTCATAACACTGCACAATTCTACTGCAATGGCTGACTTCCTGATTTGTGCTTGATCTATTGCACACTTGTATGTACAGTCACAGAGCATTGAACCGTTGAATAGACATTTGAAAGGAACCCTCACCCATAATGAGGCCTTGATGAAAGGCCGCCTTCCATTTTGGTTTTGACTACAACTAGCAAAATATTGGTGTTTGATTTGAGGTGGAAAAACCACGAAGTCACATGGTTCAGATGGAGACTGAGGGTGATATGTTTGGACATTTTTACGGATGCACACTTCCTGAAAACTGCCAAATGAGGGAGGACAGGGAGATGTGGAGGTCCATTACCGACAACTCTTTCTTCCGTTTTCTGGAAATCACACTTCTGACTGCGGTGTGGCACAACATTCAGATTTAAATTTCATGTGGCTCTCTCTGTGGCTTGATACACAACGCATACTGAGAGTGACTCGAGACAGTATATTTATCTCTGGGCTATGGAAGATGAGTATCACTTCCCAGTCATAACATGTCAGTCTATTTAGTTGAAGCACAGTGAACAGTTATGTCCCTTCTCATTTAGTTTACTTTCACACTGCCTCTTTTTCGGTTTGGGGTTAGGGTTGGTCTTAGAGCTGTCGGTTATGAGTTAGGGTTAAGGGTTAGGTTAAGGGGAAATAGGATTTTTGAATGGGAATACATTTTTACTCAAGTCCTGAAATGTAACATTAAAAAAAGCTGTGTGAGAGTGAGCTACTGTAACTGAACACCGTCAGGCTTTCTGTTGGCAGGTGAGAAATGGGTGAAAGTGTTCTGAATGTGCTTTAACGGTCACTAGGCATCACCTGTATATGTATACAGCATATAACAGTCATTTATGATCCAGTGGCAATAAAATGCACTGCTCGATTTGAGATAGTGCCCTATTTTTCTCTTCCATTTCTTTCCTCTCTTTTACTGTTTCGCCATTTTTGTATTTTCAATGAGGTCTATCCAGCACACAGGAGGCTGCTGAGGGGAGGACTGCTCATAATGATGGCCGGAGCGTTGGCAAATGGAATGGCATCAAACCAAATGGACATGTTGATACCATTCCACTCTTTCTGCTCCGGCCATTATCACAAGTTCATTCTTCCCAATTAATGTGCCACCAACCTCTGATCCAGCACGCTGTGTCACTCATTCTCAAGGCTGAATTAAGTAGACCATATTAACGTATCCTTTTAGTGCGCACTCCCTCTCAATCAACCCACCCTTCTTCAGCACTTCACATAGATACAATTCTGCCTATTATAGGATTGTTTACTTGGATTAAAATAGTCTCGGCTATGTGGGTCCCCCATTCGAAATGAGGCCATTTCAATACCATTGCCTGTCTGTCTATCTTCATGGGCATTCTGCTACTGGATGGGCTCCAGCACTAACAGCCTGTAGATGAGTGTTTTAATGGCTTTAGAGAATAGGGTGCCATTTGGTCACGTATCCACTGAGACAGACTGGAGAATGAGGGAGAGGGGGCTTCCATTCGTCTGAAACCTCTTTGGCACAGCTTCAGGAGAATACACAGCCCCCCCACACACACACACACATTTTTGCAGTGTTACAGATGCACTTAATGTGCCAGCGTCAATGGCACTAAGTGTTTCAGAATGGGTTTTCTCACTATATCTGCTGTAGTTTTAGTTAACATAACAATTTGAATCACCGTTTCCATCCGTTGCCATGTACGCTTAAGTCTTTCCGTGGGAGTATGTTCACGCTCTTGGAAGCGGTGTGGGTGTCTGCGGGTGAGTTGGCTGGTTAATCTGGAAGCCATTAGAGACTGTACCTAACAACACTGTTGTCTTGAATGGAGGTCTCTGGTTGTGTTTTAACAGCTAGCAGACCTACTTTTCATTGTAGATGTGCGATTACGGTGCTCTGGAGCTGCCTATCACAGACCAATGGACATACTACTTATGAGAAAACATTCATAATCGTTCTTCTGTACCAGTTGATTCAGTCTTCACTTATCTTTTTCACTGTTCAGTCACGGAGCAGTGCAGCTCGGCTGTATATAATTTATCCAGTTTCTTGTAAATGATGTATCTGTAAGTCCATAGTTTATGTATGGACAGTCGATCAAAGCTGAAAGTATTTGAATGTCGTCAAAGTTTTTTCTTTTTATATAAACATTTCAAAGCCATTGTGTCAAATCGGAGAGCGCTCTCGCCGTTGTTCAACACTTGAATCGATGACATTGCTTATGTTTTTGAAGTGGTATATTTGAAAAGCTAAAACGTTCAGCAATGTTTCAATTATGAAGTTTGAAAAACAGTTAGGCAGGTACTGAGGAAATATTCAAATGCATAAAGGACCCCCTCGCACTCCACCAATCAGACCTTTATGGCGGAGTGGCCAGACAGAAGCGGCGACTCAGAAAAAGGCACATGACAGCCCGCTTGGAGGCTCTAAAGGACTCTCAGACCATGAGAACCAAGATTGAATTCTCTGGCCTGATTGCCAAACGTCACGTCTGGAGGAAACCTTGCACCATCCCTATGGTGAAGCACGGTGGTGGCAGCATCATGCTGTGTGGATGTTTTTCAGTGGTATGGACTGGGAGACTAGGCAGGATCGAGGGAAAGATGAACAGTGCAAAATACAAAGAGATCCTTGATCCAGAGTGCTCAGGACTTCAGACTGGGGCCAAGGTTCACTACACGCCATTCAAAAGATTAGCCATTTAGCCCTGTGGTTGGCTCTGAAGCTGGATTTGTCATAAGCATTGGTTTAGGGAAAACATTGCCGATAGAAACCACTGGCCTATCTTCAACTTCGCCATTCCATAAGTTGCATTTGAATCTGCCATAGAAATAATGACACACTGGTTATATGGATAACTTTTGAGAGCTAGTTGGTATGCATTTTCTGCATTGTAAGGGACACGGTGCAACCTTTTCGGAGATGGCCTGCTGGCAGGCATGACGGGCTACAATGACTTTGCTCATGATCATGCGTGCCGCAAATGACATGTAACTACGTTTCTCAAATTTTCATGATCGACAATTTGTGTTTTGGTGTAGTGAAGCAGAACTTGTCGTCAGAACCATTCATCCAGTGTTGCCAGCTATTTTTCAACTTCTCCCACTCTCGTTGCTACAGAATTGAGTGGGAGAAGTCGCTAAATGCTATCAAAACCATTGAAATCATCGGTGTCAACTCCCCAAAGGCAGCATTTAAGTAACTTAATTTGTCGCTGTAGTCTTGTACCAATAAAAGCCGCTGGAGGGGTCAAATGAAGCTACTTCTCTGGCTACTTTTCAATATAGTGATACTTTAAATTTTATAAAATGGTCAGATATGTATATACACTGAACAAAACATTATGAACATTATGCTCGTTCCGTGACAGAACTGACCTGGTGAAAGCTATGAATTCTTATTGATGTCACTTGTTAAATCCACTTCAGTGTAGATGAAGGGGAGGAGATGTGTTAAAGAATGATTTTTAAGCCTTTAGACAATGGCGTCATAGATTGAACGGCACACATACACAGAGGTTGAATGGGGCAAGACAAAAGTGAACGGGGTACGGTAGTAGGTGCCAGGCACGCCGGTTAGTGTCATGAACTGCAACGCAGCTGGGTCTTTCACGCTCAACAGTTTCCCATGTGTATCAAGAATGGTCCACCACTCGAAGGACATTCAGCCAACTTAACACAACCGTGGGAAGCCTTGGAGTAAATATTGGCCTGCATCCCCGTTGAAAGCTTTTGACACGGGTGCATCTCAATATTGGGATGTTTTTATTTTATTTTATACAGACTAACAAAAACAAAGTAAAATGTGATCATAATTTCCAGGTAAAAACATTTGTAGGTGACATTTGCATCCCCTATTTTTATTTAGCTCCATGGTTTAATTGGACACGAGGCTGTTGGGCTCATCACCTGAAGAGGAATAACTGAGCAGCTGTTTCTGATTGAATAAACAATGCCATGCGGATGGGTGTTAACATTCAAATAAAGAGCGCTGCACAGAATTTTTTTGTGTCAATATTTTCTAAATTGCATTGTTGGTTAAGGGCTTGTAAGTAAGCATTTCACGGTAAGGTCTGTTGTATTCGGCGCATGTGACAAATATCATTTGATTTGAAGACATCGCATTCACACCGATTTGCGCAAAGTGGGCAGTTTGGATTAGTCGCAAGTTTTCTGAACTAAAAACATTTGACAAAAAAACCTTGCTCTGTGTCGCGCCCACATAGTGTTCACTGTGGGCGGGGGGAGCCCAGTGCTAAGGAGAGACAGTGTTAGAGTTCAGTCACCTTTAGTTCTCTAAAGTCAACGGTAGTAGTACCCATAGCCATGTGGACAGGACACGAGCATTTGTCCAAGCAAACATCACATGGAAAGGCAGTCAGAGCTGTTTGTCCTGTCAGTCAGATTAGTGTGACAGGCAGTAAGATTTAACATGGACAGGCTGGTCGTGTTGTGACATTCAGACCATCTTGTTCTCCCCTTGACTCTCCTTACCCTGCACCCTCCATTCTCCTAACCCTTACCCCTTAACTGAGATATCTGGCTCAACGCCCCTCCCTCCGCGCTCACAGCAGGTGACTAAATATGTTGCACACATGCAGTATGTTTGAGGTCAGCTGCAGGTCTGTGAAATGTCACGAACTGCTGGTGAGGCTTGGCTGTCTGCGCTGTGTCTGCCATACAGCTGTCCTGGTCCTGATTCTCCTCTCCCATGTCGAAGGAGTGTGGTGTTGATGGGGTAGTGAGATCTGGGTCAGGAGGGCCTGGACTGTCTGCCAGAGATGGAGGTGTCTGCATGGGTGCTTTCCAGGTGCCTAGCAGACTGTGACAGAAGCTAGGGAAGAGGGGCTGGGGCACAGGCTGGGCCACTCTGACCCCGCCATATGGCTCTGTGGGGCTGTCATTTAGGAGTGCAGGCCAGGAACGGGACCGGAGGAGCAAATGGCTTTTTAATCGATTATAGGCACCAGCAAATGACACCCCTTTTTTATATTTCCATGGCTGCATTCGTCTTGCCCAACCCACTCCCATCTCTATTTAAGGAAGCTGCCTGTCTGTCTGAGTGTGTAAAGGGGGTGCATGCATTTACTCTCAATGGAAAAATAATGATTTCACTTATCCAGAAAGGCTTGGCTAACATACGACATGGAAAAACAGAAGTGTATGTTTCCGTGTATCATCCTGCACTGCATTATTTCTAGAAACAGAACTGCTATAGAGATCTCCTTGTAACAAATGATTTAGTTTTTTTTTAAAAGACCACAACGTATTTAAAGACTGTTCCTTTGTGTCTGAAGGAGGCAGTGGTTTCAGGGCAGTGAAACACAAACCTAGTCTCTGGTCTTTGGGTAGAAAGATGCTGCCTGCTTCCAAAATGGCACCCTTTCCCCTGTATAGTAAATTATGGGCCCTGGTCAAAAGTAGCGCATCAGTATGTGGGGAATAGGTTGCCATTTGCGATGCAGTTGCTGCCTTGTGGAAACTCCCTATCCCACAATTTTAAAGCAGCTATTTGCTACATTCAAACAAGTCATATCCCCTGTGTGAGCCAAGTGTTATTATTCCATCACTCTCCCTCCTGTAACAACAAGGAATATTGTTTTAATACAACCGGCTGATGTTTCTACTAAAACTAAGACGCCATTGTGCCTGGATAATGGGTCAGTCTGAGGTGATTTGGAGCCATTTTCTACAGTGCCAGTCTTCTCTAACGTATCCCTCAGGACCATTTAAAAGGAAACTTTTACTCTGCTTGTTAACAATATCTGTGTTAATTTTTAGCATTGAGTCACCCCCTCCTTAACGTTAGCTTAAGTGCTGTTGCATAAAAGATTTGTGTGTGTATATATGCGCGCCTCAGTGAATGAGGCTGCTGCTGTCAGTTTGCCTGTACAGGGCTCCCAGGAATTGAAAAATGTATTTTGTTTTAGACAAGGCAGGCTTCTTTGCTTTTTCACTACAAGTGATTTTCTGCATATACACTTTTTACTGCAGCTAACCCTGCATTCATTACTATTTAATTTGACATCAGGGGAGCAACCAAACCAGGAATTAAATGATTTGGTGCAATGGGATAAAAATAGGATTCTTTTTTCCCCCTCTTTCATTTATTGGGAGCATAATCTTTTTTAAAGATCAAAATTCCTGCAGCAGATGACAGTGGGATTAAGCCCTGGCAGATGTGCTGGTGGAGCGAGGGACTGGTGTTGTCTCTGGTGTGTGTCCTGTCCCTGTTTGCTCTACGGGTGTGCTTGTGACCTCGTGAGACAGAGTGAGGGAAAGGCGGAGAATGGGGAAAAGAGGAGAGATGGCAGGTGCTCAGCTGGAGGTGCTGTCCTCACAGCCAGTATCTCTCTCGTCTTCCTCTGAACAGCTAGGGCAGCAGACCCAACACGGAACCCTGCTACCCTGTCACATACAGTCCAGTCTCCATGCGCTGCGAGCGTTGCTCGCAGCCCTCCTAGTGCTCTTTTATATTCCTGCTCAGTCAGTCAGTCAGTGACTCAACACACCACCACTGTGTGTAACCAGGGTCCATTCCATGTGTGTGTGGAATGTGGTGGGAGTCGGTCTGTGTGTGGAACCTTGGCTAAGAGGGTAAAGGTCACCAATCTAGTGGCTACGGCTGTGTTGACATTTCACTCTATAGAATTAGACTTTCCTTTTTCAAGTTCCCGAACAGTGAATATCAAGTTTTTATTCAAATTTGGGTGAAACCAGCTCATACAGTACACATACTGTATGCTGTTTTCATGTATATGTCCTTATGTCTAAGCCTCTAAGGATAATCTTTCCAAGGTAATGAACAGAACGGAGGCGTTTATCCCGCGTATACCACAGTTGCCAAAGAAAACAATATGAAAGCACACATTTACCGGTAAAAATATATTTTTTGTTTTATTTGTATTAACAAATATACACTTTCTCATCTTTAGGTTGCTAGAAACGCGAACCTGTCATTTGTTCAATTCGTTCGATATTTATGGATGCGACCCAGTCGTTCGTTCTTTAATTACCATTGCCAAGCTCAGTGGCAACGTTCTTATCCTTTGCTTGCAGCAAACTATCCAACTAGCTACACAGTCACAACCTCTGCAGCCAGAATAACACCAACATTATACCGTTGCGTTTATTCCGCTTATACCACAGTTGCCAAATAAAACAAAAAAATAAGCACACATTTACCAGTAGAAATAAAATATATTTGATATTTAAATTCATATAACTAAATTCATACTTTTTAAAAATTTTTATTTTTTTACCCCTTTTTCTCCCCAATTTCGTGGTATCCAAATAGCTACTATCTTGTCTCATCGCTACAACTCCCGTACCGGCTCGGGAGAGACGAAGGTTGAAAGTCATGCGTCCTCCGATACACAACCCAACCAAGCCGCACTGCTTCTTAACACAGCGCGCATCCAATTCGGAAGCCAGCCGCACCAATGCACCTGGCCACCTTGGCTAGCGCACACTGCGCCCAGCCCACCACAGGAGTCGCTGGTGAGCGATGAGACAAGGACACCCCTACCGACCAAGCCCTCCCTAACCAGGGCGACGCTAGGCCAATTGTGCGTCGCCCCACGGACGTCCCGGTCGCGAACCCAGGGACTCTGATGGCACAGCTGGCGCTGCAGTACCGCACCCTTAACCACTGCGCCACCCAGGAGGCCCCTAAATTCATACTTTAATATTTCGGTTGCTGGAGACTCGTCCCAGTCGTTCGTAATTTGTTTCGTTGCCTGGCTCGCTAGCGACTTTCTCATCCCTTGCTTACTAGCTAGCTACGGCTTACACAGTCACGACCTCTGCAGCCAGAATAACAGCAATGTTTGTTCTGTTGCGTTTGTTTAAGCTGTTTATCCCGCTTATAGCACAGTTGACAAATCTAACAATACTAGTGGCTGTTTTCTATTGACATTTATTTGGATACCACACAATTTCCCCCGATTTTTGCCTGGCATGGCTCAAAGTGTTCATTCTCATCAGGAGACTCAACACTGTTTATTACAAGGAGATCGCATTGCATATCAAACACTAGGCTAGAAGCTAGCTAAATAGTTTATTGCTGGAAAACCTGCCAATATGATGATAACCAAATAAAAAATATCAGTTAAA
Organism: Oncorhynchus tshawytscha; assembly: GCF_018296145.1. Lineage (NCBI taxonomy): Eukaryota > Metazoa > Chordata > Actinopteri > Salmoniformes > Salmonidae > Oncorhynchus > Oncorhynchus tshawytscha. Next base: position 35,915,729 of record NC_056432.1, read on the forward strand.
CAGCTGGTCAAAGTAGAAACTTGGGAGGATTTGACAGCATAGTGCCATGTGCGTCATGACTGGGACCAGATATTCATATTCCTCACGTTAGGTCATCAGATGTTCTATCAAACTGTCTCCGTAAAAACAAATCAATGCTAGCCAAGTTTTTCCCCACTCATTCGACCTGTGTTTTATAACGTATCCAATTTTGGTTTGTATGGTTTTCTCGTTCTTTTAACTTTGTAGCAAGTACGGTCTAAATGTGTAGGCGCTTACTGCGTCATGATTGCAAGGTGTCCCCGATATCTTTCCAGTTGTCCCGATATCTGGTTTTAATGTCCATTCTAGAATGCCCTTCTAACCAATCAGAAACGAGTATTCAATAATGCTGTGGCTTTACATGAACATAAGCTCCCTGTGACTGAGACTGCTTCAATGGTGAACTGGCTGGTTGAAATTAATGATCATTTTGAAATGTGAGAAGACATGGAAGAGGTATTTTACTGAGTTTTGCAGCCAGACAACAGATCAAACATGTTGTATAATAATTTGTCTCCGCTTATGTTGTATAGTGACCTACCTACTTCAATCATATTTCAAGAAAGTAGAGTACATGATTTGTGCCGAGACACTAAACCTATTATCTGATGAAGCAACTGTCCTTAAAAAAACGTATCTTGTTTTGTAGGTGTAGCAGCACCGGTGCAGTGGCCCTCGCCTGATAAATGTCTACCTGCGCTGACATTTTTATGGGTCTTCATCAGCCAAAGGTGCGTTTATCCACGTTTCCTAATTGCAATAATGTAACAAATAGATACTGTATGTCACAGGCTGTAGTGTCTGGTCTGCACAGCTGTTCTATGGTGGTGTCCCAAATAGCACACTATACAGTGCACTACTTTTGACCAGAGCCTTATGGGTCCTGGTCAAATGTAGTGCACTATTTAGGGAATTGGGTGCTATTTGAGAACGCAGCCTATGTCTTTGGGTTTAGTGTGTGCTCATATTTCCTTTCCAATTATATCGGATGGACAAACAGGCTGGTACTCTTATACTGTACTTTACTGATCTGTTAATATAGCGAAGTGAATTGCTATAAGAAGTGTTGTTTTGTATCCTGATTTAATGAATGGTGTTTTCTAAACGTGAAATAACGTAAAGTATAGGCCACTCAAAACGCAACGAGATTAAATATTCCCCTCCCCCGGAGAATTCGATTGGCTGAAGTGACGCACCGGCGGGCCAAGATGGGTCTGTCTAAGATCATACTCTTGAAATCAATAGATGTCTAAGATCATTTTCAGCCCTGGGTTAAGGATGTATATTCAATGTAATGTGGAACAAGCCTATTCCCTTTTATCAGGCACCAATGAACCTGTGCTCATGAGTAAACACTAAAACCATCTCGTGTAGACTGAGGCTAGTAGAAATCATCACGGGCCTAGTAGCAATCAGAACTCTTGTCACATCCTTTATCTTCAGCGGATTGTGGGGGCTCTAGTTAAAAGTTTTGCGATATAAATCAGCAACAAATGTATCCTTCATTATTGTCTGTGAAAGTTTGACTTGTTGTTGTGGGTTTTCTTCTATTCCTCTGTGGTGATGTCCCTGGTCTGAATCAGTGGTACTGTTCTGTTGCCAACTGACAAATATTTAGCAGTCTTGGAGCTCGCAACTAAACCTGAACCTGTTTAGTGCAGGGTACTTTACTTTGAAGCCAGGAAAAGTCCCAACGGTTATCCTATTTCTCGCTTTTTCTCTTTAGCTGTTAATTTACCGGTACATTGAGTTTAGATGTTGTTCTCAAGTAATTAAAGTTAATCTTGTTTCTGGCTGCCGAGACTGGTCTGCTGGGGCTAGCTGGCATGGACTGAATGACAAAAGTGTGTGAAAGGTAACCACAGTGGACAAAGCTGAATTTGTCTGTTCTGACCTATATATTTGACTAGTGGCTGGATCGTTCACACACCTTGTGAAGGAGGTGGTACATCACTAGAACAGAATCTGTGCATCTCTCCCAGGAGTTCTGACCCAGCTCTGGATGGGGATATCGGCATCGGGGCTCGCATTGTGCAGGAGAGGAGAGATTTAAAGACCGCTTTGCTCTTCCAGAGATGTAGTTCCTTTGACTGTGACGTCTTGTTTTTGAGAGCATTGGGCCCTGATGGAAGATACAGGCTGTGTCCCAAATGGAACCCCCTTCCTTATGTAGTGCAGTACTTTTGAGTGTCCTGGCAAAAGTAGTGCACTACATAGGGAATAGGTTGCCATTTGAGACCAACACACACACACACTGTAAACCCCACCTGCAGTCTGTAGCTATTTTACCCTCTGCTTCTGCATTCCCCTCAGGCTGCTATGGTAGACTGAGAAATGGAGAGAAGGCTGTTGCTGTAGACGCTGAGAAATGGAGAGAAGGTTGTAAAAATACCACGTCTGTTGGTGGAGTTTTTGTAATTCATCCCTTCGTCTTCTTGCTACTGTACAGTGCAATGCGACCTCTGCCCATCTGAGTTCACTCCAAACACAAATATTATTTTTCTGCCATCTAAGCCGCACATTTTCATGCCTGCACTGCCAATGACTCCTCAGAATTGATTTTTTCCCACGCTGCTGGGAGGTGTGCACAGCCATCTGTGGGGATTGGCTTTGAGGCAGGGTCAAGGCATCGGCTCCTAGAGAAACACTGCACTGTCTGAACTTCAACTCAACCTGGAGCACTGGGTGACTTTTTTTATACACTTGTTAGCACTGACTTTTATTTACTGAACCAGCTGTTAGTCATTGTGGGAGACCTTGTTAACCCTTTAAACGTGTGGGAATTGACCTGTATGGATAGGGCTAAATTCAGATATTTCTTACAGAAGAAATATGAAAAGCATATGCAGAACTATGGTGGCAATCAAAGATTATGGGACCAAAGTTGAGGGCACAACAGTTCACCTGTCACGACTGAATCTAAACATTACACTGTTCATTTTGTTTTCAAATCAAATTTATTTATATAGCCCTTCGTACATCAGCTGATATCTCAAAGTGCTGTACAGAAACCCAGCCTAAAACCCCAAACAGCAAGCAATGCAGGTGTAGAAGCACGGTGGCTAGGAAAAACTCCCTAGAAAGGCCAAAACCTAGGAAGAAACCTAGAGAGGAACCAGGCTATGTGGGGTGGCCAGTCCTCTTCTGGCTGTGCCGGGTGGAGATTATAACAGAACATGGCCAAGATGTTCAAATGTTCATAAAGGACCAGCATGGTCGAATAATAATAAGGCAGAACAGTTGAAACTGGAGCAGCAGCACGGTCAGGTGGACTGGGGACAGCAAGGAGTCATCATGTCAGGTAGTCCTGGGGCATGGTCCCAGGGAGAGGGAGAGGGAGAGGGAGAGAGGGAGAGAGGGAGAGAGGGAGAGAACCGAATAGGTACTCCAGATATAACAAACTGACCCTAGCCCCCCGACACATAAACTACTGCAGCATAAATACTGGAGGCTGAGACAGGAGGGGTCAGGAGACACTGTGGCCCCATCCGAGGACACCCCCAGACAGGGCCAAACAGGAAGGATATAACCCCACCCACTTTGCCAAAGCACAGCCCCCACACCACTAGAGGGATATCTTCAACCACCAACTTACCATCCTGAGACAAGGCTGAGTATAGCCCACAAAGATCTCCGCCATGGCACAACCCAAGGGGGGGCGCCAACCCAGACAGGATGCCCACATCAGTGAATCAACCCACTCAGGTGATGCACCCCTTCCAGGGACGGCATGAGAGAGCCCCAGTTAAGCCAGTGCCTCAGCCCCTGTAATAGGGTTAGAGGCAGAGAATCCCAGTGGGAAGAGGGGAACCGGCCAGGCAGAGACAGCAAGGGCGGTTCGTTGCTCCAGAGCCTTTCCGTTCACCTTCCCACTCCTGGGCCAGACTACACTCATTCATATGACCCACTGAAGAGATAAGTCTTCAGTAAGGACTTAAAGGTTGAGACCGAGTTTGCGTCTCTGACATGGGTAGGCAGACCGTTCCATAAAAATGGAGCTCTATAGGAGAAAGCCCTGCCTCCAGCTGTTTGCTTAGAAATTCTAGGGACAATTAGGAGGCCTGCGTCTTGTGACCGTAGCGTACGTGTAGGTACGTACGGCAGGACCAAATCAGAGAGATAGGTAGGAGCAAGCCCATGTAATGCTTTGTAGGTTAGCAGTACAACCTTGAAATCAGCCCTTGCTTTGACAGGAAGCCAGTGTAGAGAGGCTAGCACTGGAGTAATATGATCAAAGTTTTTGGTTCTAGTCAGGATTGTAGCAGCCGTATTTAGCACCAACTGAAGTTTATTTAGTGCTTTATCCGGGTAGCCGGAAAGTAGAGCATTGCAGTAGTCTAACCTAGAAGTGACAAAAGCATGGATTAATTTTTCTGCATCGTTTTTGGACAGAAAGTTTCTGATTTTTGCAGTGTTACGTAGATGGAAAAAAGCTGTCCTTGAAATGGTCTTGATATGTTCTTCAAAAGAGAGATCAGGGTCCAGAGTAACGCCGAGGTCCTTTCAGTTTTATTTGAGACGACTGTACAACCATTAAGATTAATTGTCAGATTCAACAGAAGATCTCTTTGTTTCTTGGGACCTAGAACAAGCATCTCTGTTTTGTCCGAGTTTAAAAGTAGAAAGTTTGCAGCCATCCACTTCCTTATGTCTGAAACACATGCTTCTAGCAAGGGCAATTTTGGGGCTTCACCATGTTTCATTGAAATGTACAGCTGTGTGTCATCCGCATAGCAGTGAAAGTTAACATTATGTTTTCGAATAACATCCCCAAGAGGTAAAATATATAGTGAAAACAATAGGGGTCCCAAAATGGAACCTTGAGGAACACCGAAATTTACAGTTGATTTGTCAGAGGACAAACCATTCACAGAGACAAACTGATATCTTTCCGACAGATAAGATCTAAACCAGGCCAGAAATTGTCCGTGTAGACCAATTTGGGTTTCCAATCTCTCCAAAAGAATGTGGTGATCGATGGTATCAAAAGCAGCACTAAGGTCTAGGAGCACGAGGACAGATGCAGAGCCTCGGTCTGATGCCATTAAAAGGTCATTTACCACCTTCACAAGTGCAGTCTCAGTGCTATGATGGGGTCTAAAACCAGACTGAAGCATTTTGTATACATTGTTTGTCTTCAGGAAGGCAGTGAGTTGCTGCGCAACAGCCTTTTTAAAAATGTTTTGAGAGGAATGGAAGATTCGATATAGGCCGATAGTTTTTTATATTTTCTGGGTCAAGGTTTGGCTTTTTCAAGAGGCTTTATTACTGCCACTTTTATTGAGTTTGGTACACATCCGGTGGATAGAGAGCCGTTTATTATGTTCAACATAGGAGGGCCAAGCACAGGAAGCAGCTCTTTCAGTAGTTTAGTTGGAATAGGGTCCAGTATGCAGCTTGAAGGTTTAGAGGCCATGATTATTTTCATCATTGTGTCAAGAGATATAGTACTAAAACACTTGAGCGTCTCTCTTAACCCTAGGTCCTGGGAGAGTTGTGCAGACTCAGGACAACTGAGCTTTGAAGGAATACGCAGATTTAAAGAGGAGTCCGTAATTTGCTTTCTAATAATCATAATCTTTTCCTCAAAGAAGTTCATGAATTTATCACTGCTAAAGTGAAAGTCATCCTCTCTTGGGGAATGCTGCTTTTTAGTTAGCTTTGCGACAGTATCAAAAAGGAATTTCGGATTGTTCTTATTTTCCTCAATTAAGTTAGAAAAATAGGATGATCGAGCAGCAGTAAGGGCTCTACGGTACTGCACGGTACTGTCTTTCCAAGCTAGTCGGAAGACTTCCAGTTTGGTGTGGTGCCATTTCCGTTCCAATTTTCTGGAAGCTTGCTTCAGAGCTCGGGTATTTTCTGTGTACCAGGGAGCTAGTTTCTTATGAGAAATGTTTTTAGTTTTTAGGGGTACAACTGCATCTAGGGTATTGCGCAAGGTTAAATTGAGTTCCTCAGTTAGGTGGTTAACTGATTTTTGTCCTCTGGCGTCCTTGGGTAGACAGAGGGAATCTGGAAGGACATCAAGGAATCTTTGTGTTGTCTGTGAATTTATAGCACGACTTTTGATGTTCCTTGGTTGGGGTCAGAGCAGATTATTTGTTGCAATTGCAAACGTAATAAAATAGTGGTCCGATAGTCCAGGATTATGAGGAAAAACATTAAGATCCACAACATTTATTCCATGGGACAAAACTAGGTCCAGCGTATGACTGTGACAGTGAGTGGGTCCAGAGACATGTTGGACAAAACCCACTGAGTCGATGATGGCTCCGAAAGCCTTTTGGAGTAGGTCTGTGGACTTTTCCATGTGAATATTAAAGTCACCAAAGATTAGAATATTATCTGCTATGACTACAAGGTCCGATAGGAATTCAGGGAACTCAGTGAGGAATGCTGTATATGGCCCAGGAGGCCTGTAAACAGTAGCTATAAAAAGTGATTGAGTAGGCTGCATAGATTTCATGACTAGAAGCTCAAAAGACGAAAACGTCTTTTTTTTTGTTGTAAATTGAAATTTGCTATCGTAAATGTTTGCAACACCTCCGCCTTTCCGGGATGCACGGGGGATATGGTCACTAGTGTAGCCAGGAGGTGAGGCCTCATTTAACACAGTAAATTCATCAGGCTTAAGCCATGTTTCAGTCAGGCCAATCACATCAAGATTATGGTCAGTGATTAGTTCATTGACTATAATTGCCTTTGAAGTAAGGGATCTAACATTAAGTAGCCCTATTATGAAATGTGAGGTATCATGATCTCTTTCAATAATGACAGGAATGGAGGCGGTCTTTATCCTAGTGAGATTGCTAAGGCGAACACCGCCATGTTTAGTTTTGCCCAACCTAGGTCGAGGCACAGACACGGTCTCAATGGTGGTAGCTGAGCTGACTACACTGACTGTGCTAGTGGCAGACTCCACTATGCTGGCAGGCTGGCTAACAGCCTGCTGCCTGGCCTGCACCCTATTTCATTGTGGCGCTGGAGGAGTTAGAGCCCTGTCTATGTTGGTAGATAAGATGAGAGCACCCCTCCAGCTAGGAGGATGGAGTCCGCCTCTCCTCAGCAGGTCAGGCTTGGTCCTGTTTGTGGGTGAGTCCCAGAAAGAGGGCCAATTATCTACAAATTCTAACTTTTGGGAGGGGCAGAAAACAGTTTTCAACCAGCGATTGAGTTGTGAGACTCTGCTGTAGAGCTCATCACTCCCCCTAACTGGGAGGGGGCCAGAGACAATTACTCGATGTCGACACATCTTTCTAGCTGATTTACACGCAGAAGCTATGTTGTGCTTGGTGATCTACATTTACTGTACTATTTACTGTACTATTCCCCGAATTTGTTAATAATGAAGTCTGAAGATACTCATTCACGCCAAGTCTTTCCTGAGCCACCAGTCATAAGCTTTAAAAGAAGTCCTACCCTAAATGACAAATTAGTCCACAGTTATCTTCTGGGTGACTCAAAAAACTTGTCTTGACCACAAACCCAAGAACTCTTTTAAATGTAACTATTGCAACCATTGCAGAAATATTGCACAGAATAAGTATTTTGTTGACACAGCTTCCAAAATGGAGTATTACGTCAAGCATTTCATTAACTGTAAAACCACTCATGTCATCTACAGATTGGAATGTCCACAGTGCAAGGTGTTCTATATTAGACGGACAAAGAGACGCCTTCAAGACCGCTTAGCGGAACACAAGTACGCCATACGGGTAGGCAATGAAGACACTACAAGTCCTTACACCATGGCAATCCTGCCTCCCTATAAGCTATGGGTATTGATCATGTTCCGGCCTCGATTAGGAAAGGGGACCGTGTTAAACCAAAGGTAAAGTTTTGGGATTTACAAACTGCAGGCCACTAAATATCCTGGTTTAAATGAAGATATGGATTTCTCACCCTTCCCGAAGGGTCGTGATGGGTCCATTTGCGGTCATCTAGTGGACATTTTGCTCAATTGCCCTCAGCTATGTTTAGACTGTTCATGTTTTGCTGTGTTCTAGTGTACTAGGGAATATATTGCTTTCTTATTCTTGACACTTCTCCCAGTCATATTTAAGGTTAGAACTACCTTTCTAAGTGTTCTGATACTTCTAGCTTGGAGTTGTATCTTTACGATAACATAGCTACAGCATTTCACCTTTTAATGTGTATATTATTGCTTACTAGGTGTGTCCAATCTATTTTTTTGACCACTCCTTCTTTCAGTTACAGCTAATTGGAAAAGCTGTTCAAAAGAGGACATTGTATTCCTTTTTTTTTGGTACTTCCTGATGAAGACCATGCAGCTGAAACGTGTCGTTTTTAAAAAACTTTGTTTCTATTGAACATGCCATACTAATAAAGGCATTTTAATTAATTATATGAAGTGTCTTGGTCCTCCTTTCTTTTTGATGACCAATTTACCCCTTTTACCAAAGAGCACCTATCTACCAAAATGTACTATTGTGTACCTTAGTAGCGCTTCTCTTTCTCCTAAAGGGTGTCCAAATACTTGTGTATGTCGTGTATGTGGCTCCAAGCTGATGTTACATAATGGAATCTTACACAGGCAGATTGTCTTTACCTTGCTGAATATCCACATGCGGTGTGATCTTTTTAAGTAGTGCTATGCTTGCTGTATAAAATATATTAAACTGCCACAGCTCCCATATGATACTTTTTAACATCTCAACCTGAAAACAAGGTTAGGATTTGAAAGTCCTATGCTCACGATTTAAGAGGGGTTTAACTTTAAGAGTGCATTTTTGAGGTTAGGAGTGTTAACAGTACTGGTTTCGATAAGGGTAGGATTTCAGGGTGCAGTACATTAGAGCTTTAACTTCCAAGCCTAACCTTGATGAATAAATGTGAGGTTAGCATATCTCAACTACAGTTTTGTGCTCACAAACAACTTTTGAAAATAACAATCAAACTTTGTTAAAAGGTGAATGGTTGAAACTAGATGTCAGTTTTAGTCTAGCAAATTCAAAATGTTGACATGAATGTTTGCTAATTGTGTTAGTGGTGGTGCTATTAAAATGTGCAGAGGAGGGTTTCTAATGAGGCATTACCAGCCAGGCATGGATGGGAAGCTCAGCTCTCACAGGCCTATAGCCACAGGTCCTCTCTGCCACCTTTACACACTTTCTGTTCGGTTTTGATTTCATTAAAAGAGGAAGAGACCTCTCTGGCCCACAACCCAGTGAATCGCAACTGACTGTTTAAAAAATAATTAAGATGGAGGGGGATTTATTAAAAGTTTAATCACTCTTTTAAAAGTGACTATATGAGGGCCCCTAAATGTATTTGGGTGCCGTCAGTTGCGGGCTGTTTCCCATTAAAAAATTGGGCGGTGATTAATAGCGACAATTTCATGAGAGAATTATTTTTACCCCTCATGACATTTTGGGCTTGGAGTCTCAAATGATTTTTTTGTCATGCAGTTCCTGGTCTTCAAGTATTGTTTATAACTCAGTTTGATTTATATGCTGTCAGAAATACCTAGAGGTTGCTGTTTGTCATTTGGGACATGGAGGCCATCTTAATGGACCTCGGAATAAGACTTTAATAAGTTAATGGACAGTGAGGGAGACGAGCTTCTTTTAGAACTCCTCTTGGCACTCTGTTGGAAGCCAGTCAGTCAGCTATCAAAGGAATGGAAATATCGCTAACACTTTATAATGAGTAAGTATTACTATTCAACTATTTCTAAACTATTAATATATATATATAAGTATTTCATCATGGACAGCGAGTGCAATGAGCTTAATTTTACGCCTCCACTTGGCACCCTGTTTGGAGACAGACAGATATCAGAAGAATGGAAATATGCCTCCCGAGTGGCACAGCCGGCCGTAACCGGGAGACCCATGAGGCTGCGCACAATTGGCCAAGCATCGTCCAGGTTAGGGAGAGGGGTTTGGCCAACCAGGACTTCCTTGTCCCATTGTGCTCTAGCGACTCCTTGTGATGGGCCAGCTGGATGGTGTGCGGCTGGCTCCCGTGTTAAGCGGGCAGTGTGTCAAGAAGCAGTGCGGTTTGGCAGGGCCGTGTTTCGGGGGACGCACTGCTCTCCACCTTCGCCTCTCCTGAGTCTGTAGTGGAGTGGCAGCGACAGGACAAGTGTAACAACTACTGTAACAAAAAATATATATAAAGAAAGTATGGAAATGGCTGTGCTGTTATTCCTGTTGAAGATTAGGTCCTGTCAACGTAGTTACCAACGTGTGTGAATCCTGACGCTTTCCGTTCCACTTAGTTGAGCCAGACACCTGTAACGTATCATTTCCCACAACAACCTACAAGGAGAGATGCTCTTAGAGAAAGAAAAGGGATAAGAGATCTGTTCCTTAGTGAAGACACAAAGTAGACTAGCTACACACAGAACCAGACTACAGCAGGTATTATTGCACCGGCCAACTGATTAAATGTGAGTTGACTTCCCTGCCACGCATCTAATGCTCTCTATCCGGTCTCTCGTTTCCTGTTAAATTCATTATAGATAAAGGGTTTGGAAAGCACATTAGGCCTATAGTAGCAGTAACGCTGTGGTAAGTTCCTCAGCTCCCTCATTTTCCACCTCGTAAACTGTAAAGTCATTTAAGTCACTGCTACACCAAAGCCAAGGGCTCTGTGTATTTTCTGTGCTCTCAACTTGCCACTTAAAATGACTTCACTCTCACGGGCAGAGCACTGCAATGAAAAGGGGATATGGAGAGTTTGTGGAGTTCAGTGTCTACCACCATTTCCCTGGGATTGGACACAGCACTTGTAGTTAGGTGATTTGTGGCCATATATTGCTCAAATGAAAGAAAATGCTAATTGTCACATGATTTGTCAATGACAGTGAAATACTAATACTGAACAAAAATATAAATGCAACATGCAACAATTTAATTGATTTTACCGAGTTACAGTTCATATGAGGAAATCAGTCAATTGAAATTCTGGCAATAGCTCTGGTGGGCATTCCTGCACTCGGCATGCCATGTGCACGTTCCCGCAAAACTTGAGACATCAGTGGTTGTGTGACAACATTTCACATGTTAGATTGGCCTTTTATTGTCCCCAGCACAAGGTGCACCAATGTAATGATCATGCTGTTTAATCAGCTTCTTCATATGCCACACCTGACAGGTGGAGGGATTATCTTGGTAAAGGAGACATGCTCACTGACAGGGATGTAAGCACATTTGTGCACAAAATGTGAGGGTTTTTTGTGCTTAAGGAACATTTCTGGCATCTTGTATTTCCAGCTCATGGGACCAACACTTCACGTGTTGTCTTCATATTTTTGCTCAGTGTAGCTTGCAGCTAGCTGTACATTGTTTTTATTTTTCTTTGTGTGTGGTACTGTCTATTTAAAGACTATATATACAGTAATGTCTTTTTATGGTTAGAATTGTTGTCATTATAGTGGTTAATGTGGCTGTACTGTTTATGTGCTGTTACAGTGTTCTGTATCGACACGTTATTGTATTAACTCTGCGGTTGTGTTGGTGGAGAGTGGCTGTTATTGGTTGAGGCCTGTATGTGTGTTCTATCATTTCTAGTGCTGTATTGCACTGCCCAAGGCGGTGGTGACTTTGGGCTGTATTTTTGTGTGCTGGCAGTCTATAGCTCCATTATGTGTTCTGTATGGTGGTGGTGGGGATTGGGATGCATAGCGAGAGTGGTGGCGGTGCTGTGAGGGGAGTCTGTGAGCAGCGTGGGGCCTTCGAGTGTGACTAATCCAGGGGGATCTCCTATGCTGTCTGGCTGCTTGGCTGTCCTTCATGCATCATGCCTCCACTGATGGGACAACACGCACAGCACAGAGCGTCATGCCCCAGCCACTATATAATCTAATGCTCTTCTAAAGTCATACTGCAGAAGTTTTGGGGAAATGATATAGGAGGTCGTATTAGACCTACTAGATAGTTTCTCTATTTTTGTGTTTATTTGTGTCCAGTCAGCCAACATTATGATGGGGAGGTTGTATTTGCACAACATACAGTTCCGTTTGACTCTTCAGGTTCAAGTTCCTGCAATGAGGAGAGGAATCAAAGGTTGTGGTTGTCTATGGTTGTCTTCAGTCTTACTTCGAAGACTCCTGTATTAGAGATTTCCACTGGCCTGTATGTATAGACTTCTTTCTACGGCTTATCTACAAAGTCTCATCTGTAACCCCTGACTTATTTCAGGTCCTGTGAGACACGTGTGATTGGATAGAATTTGAACCAGTTATATTTATTTATATTTTAATACTGTTACTAATTCTGACTCTGATCTTTACATTACATTGTAATCAGTCATCTTGGTGCGGCAGGTAGCCCAGTGGTTAGAGCGTCGGGCCAATGTTCTGTTTACAAAGGAGTAAAACAAGTTTACATTTTGGGTTCTGATTGGGTAAGGCAATTGAAACTAAGCTCATAAGGAATGTAGAACTTGTATTCAAGAATCAATTGATATACATCATGAATTTAAAAGTGCACAAAAATGGGTGTGGCAATCACAGATTGCAACGGCAACTTCCTGAGTATGAAAGGAGAGAAATGGGGGATGTATATCTAGTGTATGAAGTAAATTATACTCTTTGTTTCCAGTGCTGCTTATGGAGAACATTCTAGTCACCTTCTCAAATTGTGTCCCGATAGGATTTCACTCCTACAAGTTCTATGTTGCTATTAGTATGCTAATAAATTGTATGTGGATGGGGAAAAATATGATTATTTACAATCAAACTGATTTTAGAATATTTTCACACAAGCAGTTTTGAATGACTACTAATTAGTCTTCTAGTGTGCTGAGTGAATAATATGTCTGTTGTTGGCTGTGGGTGCACTGTTATTCCCTTTCTGATTTGGAATATTTCACTCTAGTAGAGTTTCTCAAGGTACCAACCAAGTTCCACAAAGTCTGCCAATAAGTGAGCATGTCATTTTACAGCCATGTCTTCTCTCTCTCAGCTGCCAGGACATGAGCTATTTACATTTTTACCACTCGGACAGGGGTCTGTTTTGTCTTTTTCACCCCCAATAAAAAGAGGTAATAAGCGAACTCAGGCCAGTAGAAATGCTCAAGTGTCGACTAAGCGTAATCATTCACAGAAGTTTGATTCATGATTTGTATTTTTCTCTTGTTGAGAACCAAAGCTTTGTGTTGTAACTGAAGCTTAGGATTGATTTCCTGTGTGTGTGCACTCGTATATGAGCGCTCTTATGCGTGTGCGCATGCTTGTGCATGTGTGTGTGACTCTGTACGTGTGTGTCTGTATGTTTCCCGTGAGAGAGCCCAAATCCTATTCTCAGATGGTTGGAAAGTGTATAGGAATGTTAATTTGTGTGACTGTGCTGCTTTGGAGATAAGATTAGGCGGGGGGCTTCAAGCATGTATGATGGGCCTTCTTTTAATAGATTCAAGATCAGGTTGACCCACTGCTTCCATACCACCATGAAAGGTGCTATTTTTTTTTCCACTAAAGGAATACTTAATGACCGTCCACAGCCTCCAGTCACAGCAAACCAGACCTCTTGTTTCCCCCTGCTCAAATCACAGTCCATGTCTCCTCTATTCTTAACAAATGGAGATATTACATCTCTCCAAATGGAGATATTATATAGAGTAAGTGAATTCAACTGAAGATTCATGTATTATCAAGGCTTAAAAATGATTTTTTTTTTTAAACTTATGCACATGAAGTACTGTTCCTTTGCAGTAACAAATTCCCCCCTCGACAACGCACGCACGAACACAAGTGCATACACTTCTCCCCCTCCCTCCCTCTCATTCCTACCGGAGTCACACTTTCAAGGGCATTGAATTGGCATGAAGTCTGAGAATCCAGCAGAAGGCAGAGAGAGGGGAGATGATTACACACGAGCTACACAACCCCCTAGCAACCTCTGACTGCAGGCTTATCCTCACAGATGCACCATATGCATTACAAGTTAGATTTTTTTCTCTTTGTGTGTGTTCTCTCCTCTCTCTCTCTGTCGCTGTCTCTCTCTGTGTGTGTTCTCTCCTCTCTCTCTCTGTCGCTGTCTCTCTCTGTGTGTGTTCTCTCCTCTCTCTCTCTGTCGCTGTCTCTCTCTGTGTGTGTTCTCTCCTCTCTCTCTCTGTCGCTGTCTCTCTCTGTGTGTGTTCTCTCCTCTCTCTCTCTGTCGCTGTCTCTCTCTGTGTGTGTTCTCTCCTCTCTCTCTCTGTCGCTGTCTCTCTGTGTGTTCTCTCCTCTCTCTCTCTGTCGCTGTCTCTCTCTGTGTGTGTTCTCTCCTCTCTCTCTCTGTCGCTGTCTCTGTGTGTGTTTCTCCTCTCTCTCTGTCGCTGTCTCTCTCTGTGTGTGTTCTCTCTCTCTCTCTCTGTCGCTGTCTCTCTCTGTGTGTGTTCTCTCCTCTCTCTCTCTGTCGCTGTCTCTCTTTGTGTGTGTTCTCTCCTCTCTCTCTCTGTCACTGTCTCTCTCTGTGTGTTCTCTCCTCTCTCTCTCTGTCGCTGTCTCTCTGTGTGTGTTCTCTCCTCTCTCTCTGTCGCTGTCTCTCTCTGTGTGTGTTCTCTCCTCTCTCTCTCTGTCGCTGTCTCTCTCTCTGTGTGTTCTCTCCTCTCTCTCTCTGTCGCTGTCTCTCTCTGTGTGTGTTCTCTCTGTTCTTTGTTGGTGGTGGAAAACGTCTCTTGGCGCAGCTTCAGAATGTCCCATAAGTGTTCAATTCAATGGATGGGGTCATTGTCATCCTATGGGGACACAGCCATGGTAGACAAAATAAGCCTAAGCATGATGGAATGTTAATTGCTTAACCACACCTGTGTGGAAGCACCTGCTTACAAAGTATATTGGATCACTCATTTACTTAAGCGTTTCCTTTTTATTTTGGCAGTTACCTGTACATTCATCCATTACATCAGAAAATCTGAAACCCCCTTGGTGTGTCTGTGTGTGTGTGACTTTAAAAGAACTCTCTCTGCGGTGTCGGCGTGCGTCAATAAGCTCTCCCAGTCGCGGACTTGGCTAGCTGCTTTAGGAGTCATTGTGGAGAGAAAGAGAGCCTCAGTTCTGTCTGAGGTGTACAGTGGGGTACTATTGATTTATGACTGCCAAGGAGGCCTGGGATTGCCTGCGTCCCAAATGGCACTTAATTCCCTACATATAGTACACTACTTTTGACCATAGCCCTATGTAGGGATTAGGATGGTGTTTGGGACAGCCGCTATAAACACCAGGTGGGAAGGGAAACAGACAATTTGTTGGGTATGCTTGCCGGACAGCAATTGGCAGCATTAAATCGTCAGTGGTGGTGGTAATAATAAGCGTCGGCGGGAGCAACTCTCCAGAGATGAGTAGTAGTGGTGTGTAATATCAAATATCCTCAGTTTCTCTATCTTTGTTCTCTGCTGCCACCTGTAACCAGGCAACCCCAGCTTTAATTGGTAATAAAAGGAGGGGAGTTCCACTTGAGCTGATTTCACATCGGATTTCAACAGGTCAGACCTGTTCTGTTTACCAATGCTCTCTACGGAGATGTTATTCAAAGCAAGTTGTGTGTGGTGAACCAATAGTCTGGCAAATCAAAGGGCACGTTACCATATTACAATTCATTTTAATCTAAGAAAGCACAGATCATTTTTTTCCCACAAATACTGTAAAGTATGGTCTCACTTCATCGATTCACCCATTTAGATTGTTGATCAGGTCAGATTTCAGGGTCTGCACACCAGACAGATTTAGGGTTTCCAGTCAAGGCTGACCTGGTTAGATCTTCACTGGACCGAGTCACTACGGGGCCACGAGGGCTACAGAGACTGCCCATTGAGGGGATGGGGGTCTCTGACTCGTAGGTCCATTGATCCTTGTCATTTCATTCAACAAAGCACCCATGAGGCAGTTAGACTGCTGCACCCTTCCACCCACCCCAAAACCTGGCCCTATGTCTTCCTGTCTGTGACATACCAGAAGTCATTTCTACTCCTGAAGTCTAGCCGCCTATCCTCCTATCTGCCCACTCCCCTTCTAAGGGCACCATCTAATTGACCTTCCACCCATAGCTGCAGCCAGCTGCCTCTATAAGGCTCCCTGACTATGTAGCTACAGCAAAAGAGTAGTGTGTAGAAGCCAGGTTGCCAGCCAGCCAGCCTCCCAGCTGATTATGAAGGAGCAGCAGACAGCCCAGACAGAGCTAGATGAGGTTGGGAGGTGATGGAATGGAACTGCTCTGCTCCCCCCAGTCTAAATGAAAGGGCTGGGTCAGTCAGCAATTGAATGGCTCACTCTCTGCATGGGAGATTGTGATTCTGATTGTGAGAAGAGCGAAGCTAGCAGATCTCTGCTGCAAGGTTGACTTGTCCCTCTGTTCCCCTCTTGCCGTTGTCCTCTCCCCGTCTCCAGAGCCCTATTCTGTTCCCACTACTAAACCACAATGGCTCACATAGACCCCTCTGGACTCTCTGTCTCGCTCATTGTCTCAGAATAAATACACCACAAAGTTGGGAAGGGTTACTTCCTCCCTTCATCTACCAGGGAGATTCAGTGTGGGATCAATACTTTTTTCTTTAACCTACTTCTTCTTTAACCTGTTTTCTTCCTGTAAAGTAATGAGCAGGGCCCCAACCTGAGGTGGGTGGTGTACTGTGCTGTGGCACAACATTTGCTGGCACTGACTGCTCTGAAACTGATGGAGTCGGCGGGACTGGAGTGGATGAAAAAGACCTCTGTCTGTATACACTGGAGCCAACCACGGTGTCTCTTTCACGCGCAGAGTGACATTGTTGTACCAATGTGTATTGCGTCAGTATAGCCTTCTTCATCCAGTCCATAGTGTAACAAATTTAATCATTTGTTCCGCATGGGCTTGAATTGGACCATACAGACAATACAGAGTGGCCTTGGTGTTTTGTTTGCGAAGGCATACTAGGGTTATTGTGCCTGATTACTAAACACACATTTCTTTGAAGGTTCTTCCCAAGCATTTATTTGGCTGTGTGTACTGAAGATATATTAAGTCTGTTGTACTTTATAATCACGTTTACCTGTGTTCCCCAAATGGCTGTTCTCTAGTTAGTGTTGCCGAACAAGTTTACTGTTATTGTCGTACTCTTTTTTTTTTTTTAATAGTGATTGCAGTGCACTGGGCTGTTTAAAGTACCTCTGCGTTCAGTGTTGCTGTTTGAGTTGTCTGCCTGAGGAGGCGACCTAGCTAGATCGGAGGCCCCAGACGCTCTGGGAGTGGAAGAGAAGGTCTATTGCATCAGACAGAACCACATAGGGATCAAATCATATGATGCCAAGATGAAAGGAACTCTGTATGTAAAATAAGTATGGTAGGTAAGTATGTTCCATACTTCTAATAGCATGAGATCAGATGATAGTAAATGTAAAATGGAAACTGTCATGACCACAACAATAGTTGTGAATGTATTAGCTGTCTGTATGCAAAGGTGTGTCATGGAACGCACCCACTTTGCACAGGATGTGTATGAAATGTTGGTCTCCGGCCACAGTCTTATTGTTTTATCATGTAACTTCTGATTAACCGTGGTATGTATACGTCAAATTTTAGACTGTGCAGCATAGCGCAGGTGTTGCACTTGACAAAATAATCCTCAATACGTGCCTCGTTTGGAGAGGCGGGAGGAGGAGTTTAGCAGAGATTCTAAGCAGTATTTTTTTTTTGGACTGCCTTATCCGTGGTGCCCCCGAAGGAAGCACCAGAATAGAGACATGTTATGTTGGCCTCGACCCTACTTGACCTGATGCCACAAATGGCTAATGCTTCAAAAGCGAGTGTTTTGGCGTTAGATTTCCCATGGTTGTCACTGTCTCAAATTCTACAGTTTGCCATTTTGTCCCCACACTCAGGCTGAGTGACTTTATGTTTTTAGACTATGTTAAGTAGCCTACTTAAAATTTCATAGCCAATTTCAGTGCGATTTTTGTATTGCGTCAGGAAGTAAAAGGGTAGACTGTTGGTGGATGTTAACGAACCCCTGTGAGCACATTTTCTTTTTTTGTCTGAACAGTCATATCCCTTTCCCAGCTATAATACATAGCTAATTGGGTTTTTATATGCTGGGTTTTAACTAGCTGCAGCTCCTAGCACCAGTGGCGACGCGGCCACAGATATCGGAGGAGCAGAATGCATTGGCTGGTACATGAACTGTACATCATTGAGAAATTGGATTGGTCTGTCTATTCCGAGTCTGTCTCTGGATGCCCTATAATTGCGATTTCCCCCAAACGTTCTTCTGTTACCGTCTAGGTTTGATGCCATTGACTTTATGTATGCCAAGAATCATTTGGCACATTTACCTTACAAAACAATGTCATTGTACGCTCCTGAAATGACCATCCCTGCCTGTTTAATTTCACAATTGTATTTATTATAGATATAATAACGGCTGAGAAATTTAGCCTTAAGGTGTATCCACTTTCAGGTCCCTCTTGTAACAAGGGCATTGTTCTTTGGTTGATAAACCCTCCTTTGAAAGGAAATCTTTTCTCTAATCATTCTTTTTGGCAATCCATTCAGATAGATCGTGGGTCAGTCTCTCCCCCTGACGTTCTCTGTCTCTCCCTCTGTTCTTCAAAAGGTGTGTTTTTGCAGCCGCATGTACTGCAGCAGGAGACGCTATTCTGATCAATACTGTGCAGTTTGAGTATTGGGGGAAATATGACAGGGATTATCTCTCTGAAAAGCCCAGAATGGATATGAATCTCTTATCCAGTGAACAGTCAATAATCAGTAACAGACCGGGCAAAGCATCAAGCATGGCGAATCAGTCAATCTTTCAACGTCATCATCCACTGCTCTACTATCAAGGCTTTATTTTGGTTAATAGACACTTATTCGAGTGCGCTCTAAGGTGAGATCAGCTCCACTTGCCGCTGCACCTGCATTCCTCAATGTCATTGAGACCGATAGTCCCAAACAAGCGCGACTGATGATTTCGGTTGATGGACAGTGTGCTGGGGCTGGTTGGGTGAGTCACAGCAGTTTCCTGCTCTGGCTCGGTTTCCGCTCCATCTCCAGGTGCCTTAACATAGTTACTCCGACACCATAACAAGTCAACCTCCGGTGGCGGGCGGCGGCATGTCAGTCGTCCTGACGCTTTGTGCGAGTGAGTTAAAACCAAATGTAAAGCGAAAGATTCGTATGCGAGTAGAGAGAATGTGTGTGCAGGTGTTAGTATCAGTGTCCTGGCCACACACAGCCTGACGCTCTCCTTGAAGAGCACAGCAGCACTTTATCCTGCCGGGGACCAACAGTCAGACCCCATGGGACCCAGAGGCTCAGCAGGGTCAATAGAGATGCACTGCCCTATCTGGGGAATGTGACAGGACCTAATTCAGCTATTTGTAATGTTCTTTATTTCCCCAACGGCGCAGGAAAGGAATGGCCGGTCAGGTGGTATGAGCAGTGTGCCGCAGTTAAAAGCCATGACTTTGAAAGGAGATCTTCTGGGTGCGAACAATATAAGTTGTATTAGCCTGTGAAGTTTGTTGTTGTAGTGTTTTTAAGCTATTCTTTACATAATGCAATCGATTAACTGGGACGTTTCTAACGCTGAGTACTTTGTGCTCCAGAAATAATCCCTGTATTAGTTTTTAATGTGTAATACGTTTGGCTCTGTCGAACTTCGAGAAATCACAGAGGAATGTGAAATGATAAGGTTAGCTTTGGTCGTTAGCTAAGTTGGCTTGTTATTGTAGCGTCCGCGTGATATCTGCAGTGGTGTAGTTGGCCTTGGTAATTAGACAGTACCTTCACTCACAATCAGGATGTTTTGGCTCCTATGCTGTGTTTTGCTGCATTGTGAGTGTAGAGCACCCACCCCACTCCTACTGCCTGATTCCAGGCAGCATCACTGAGGTGTGTCGTAAGGGCTCGGGGGAACACAGAGTACAAAGTCTTCCTCAGATCTGATTTTAATACCAAGGAATAGAAATTGGCAGCTGAATTGGATAGATTTTTTCTAAAAACAAGTAATGACATTGTGTTTTGAACCGATGAATTCGTGTAACCCATAGAGATCCTATTATAGGATCTCTATGATGTTGCCTGGCTGTGTGTGTGGTATTCCCCATGCTGTCCCTGTGGCCTTTCCTCTAAGTTTCTCCACTCCGTCTTGGGACAAGGCGGAGTTATTAATTGGTGTTCCTGAGCAGACCGCCTGCTCCACCCCACATGACCGAGCCAAGGGTTTGCTGTAAAATCTCCAAGATATGGCTCTAAGTAAAATCTCCCATCTTTGAATAGATTAAGAGGGAATTGTTGTGAAGGATGAGAGGAAGAAATATTCTGTTTTTATAGACTCACCGGACTTCTCACACTTTCTCATGCTGTATGAAGTTGTGTGTTTTCTGTTTTCAGCTGTGTTGGATGTGTTCAGCTGAGCGTGGTACATTCTTGTTGTCCTGGACATTCTGTAGTGGCAGCCGGTCTTTGTCAACCCGTGTTAAAACCCCTCATATGGCAGTTTGCTGTTATGTTGCACCTGACGTTTGGTTTGAGCACTTGAGGTAATTCCAGGTTTGTCTCATTTTTAATGTCACAGAGAGAGGGAGCGATGCCACAGAACTCACAAACGTCTGCCAAATGGATATGGTCTCTATCTCTAACACTCTCTCTCTCTCATGGATTTGTCTTCTGCTTTTCAATGCCTGGTGTTTGTCAGCTGTGACGTACCTGTTGTGATACCTGTTGAGTAGTCGCCAGCTTACCGTCAAACCATGACCACGAGAACCACAGGACAACATGACATGGAACGTAATAACACCAACATTCTAGTACATTCTTGTTGCTTTGTATTGCCATCACTGTGGTGGATACAGTATATATTTTTCAACGTAGGTCTATAGTGTTGTTGTTTATCACTTGGCTATCTTCACAATAGCTCTTGGAATACAAAATAGCATTGTGGTCTGTTTGAAAAAAAATATATATATTGTAGTTGGCATGAAACACTGAATGATTCTATTGGGGAGACAAGGTTTTGATTGTTGGTGTGTCCAGGCTAAGTCCCAAAGCCTTGACACTGGCTGTAAATTGTACCTCTAAAACTCAGGCATTACTGAAATGCATTGGCAGCCTCAAGTTGGCCTGGACTGTGGGTTCTACTCAATCTAATCCTGTAACGGGGAGTTACCAGGGTCAGTTACAGAATAACAATCTTCCGTTTGTCTCTTAACAATTCATATGAATTGCACATTCATTCATGCATGGCCAACAAATATGTAATAAAAAAATTGCAACCAAAAGCCCAGAGTCTGTTCAGTAAATGAGCGGGATGATGGAATCTGTCTGACGACTCAGACTGACTCAGCAAGACTGTCGTGACGTGACTATCATTAATTGAAAAAATGACCTATGTTTAATTGACAATCACTTAAATGAATAATGTAACAACTAACTCATTTAGGGGGTGGGGGGGTGGCCTGGCTATCCTCAAACATTTGCCTAGCCAATGGGTGTCTTTTTTTGATCCTCACCAAGGAGAGTCATGACAACTGGTTGTCTGTCTCAGTTAACCACCTCTCCCTCAACAACCTCCCCTCTCCAGAGAAGAACCACAGTGCCTGGAAGAAAAATAATATCCATGAAACATTCATGAGAATCCCATTACCTCCTACATCTTTTCCCTCATCCCTCGGTCTTCACTTCAACCTCCCGCCTCTCAGAAAGCCCATCTCAATTGGTTTCTGGCACATTGACCTTTTGACATCTACCAACACATGTGCAGTGGTCCCTGCAGCAGATGCTTAAACCGGTGTGATTAGAATGATTATTTGGCACGTCCAGTTTTGATTGACGCAACAGTCAGCATTTTTCTTCTCACAGAAACAGTTTTACTCAAACACAGTCCTATTATTTGTAAGGAAAACAACAATGAAGGCAATGCGAGCGCCAGCCAGGGGGGAAAGCTTTGCGCTAGACTGTGCAAATGTCTGCATACTTGATCATGGGAAACACTGGGGAGGTTCTTGGGCTCTCATTGAAGAGAGAAGTTTGTCAGGTACAGTAAAGTCTCAAACACAAATTCTCGGCAACAGTTAAATGGCCTACTTTTATGTGAATCAATGAGGAGATGGAACACACCTCAATTCAAACTGTTAGAAAACATAACTTAGAAAAGAATTTCTAATTGACAAGTTGAAATATAGCCTATAGATAATTAGCATGAAGTGTGTCTTGGTTCGAGGGCAGTGCGGGTAACTGTCCTGTTGCGTCACATTTTGGAACATTGGGAGCATTCTGACATCACCGAATTTGGGGGGTGTAGAGATATTTGGCACTCACGTGAAAAGGTTAATGCATGTGGTAGAGATTACAACTGTCCAGTGTCTCGGAGCAGGGATGCTGATCTAGGATCAGTTTTGCCTTTTAGTTTAATGAATAAGATGGGATATCTGAGTACTCCTACTCAGAGCCACTTGGTGAATACAGGCCCAGCATAATTAGTAATACTGACAAACTATATAGATTACATTTACACTGAAGTCTGTGGCGTGTAGAGGGATGGCAGACCTAAATACTTACACCATCTCAAATATGCCCTAAGCAAGCCATACTCTGGATCTATGAATACTAAGAACTCAATGAAGTCTAGTGTGAGCATTTCTATTTGAAGGTACACTGGGTTAATTTGGCTTTAACACTTCCCTGATTGAGTTTTTATGAGGTCTGATATCAAGACACACAGTTTCAGCATCGGTGAACTGTGTTTTCAGGGTGTATTTCACCAGGATATGCTTTTTACAAACTACTGTCGCTGTGTCTCAAATATTGTTACCCAATTCTCCTTATAGCGCACTACTTTTGTTGAAGGCCCACAGGGCGCAGTTCAGATGTAGTGCACTAAAGAGGTAATAGGGTGCCATTTGGGATTCAACCTCTGGCTCCAGCTATCTGAGTAACGTATAATGCGTTCTACATAAGCCTCAAATTCTATTTGAACACCTATTTGGACGAGGAGGTTCATTATTTCTCCTGAATGACTGACGGAATGGAAACTCAATTCAAATCATTGAAAGTGCAACTACCTGGATTTACTTCTGAGATAATCTAAGGAGGACTTTATTTTTTTCTGGCTGAACAATCACATGTGACTAGAAGAAGAAAACGGGAAGACCTACAGCGTGTTAGAAATCCATACAGCCAGGGCTGTAAAGAGCAGTACTAACCGAGTAGCCTCCATCTTGTTTTGTGCTCACAGTTTCCGGTGACCAGTGGTTGGCAGTTAATGACAGTGGAGCTGCCTCTCCTTTCCGTGGCCAGCTCAGGAAATGGTGAATTACCCAGCGTTCTATAAATACGTCTTCTTTTTTTTCTTACTGTAAAAGTGGTGGCCAATTACGTTGGGCTGACTGCTACAGCTTCCTGCTGTATGCGCTAGCCCTGGGATGAAATGCAGTAGTTGACTTGGACAGCATCACTCAACTCCTGTTAAAGGGTTCATTGGTGATTTAGTAATTGCTTTCTCTGTAGGCTAGAGATTTCAACATTTTTGAAGATGAGGAGAAAAGTGGAGACTCACCACATGACCAAAAGTATGTGGACACCTGCTCGTCGAACATCTCATTCCAAAATCATGGGCATTAATATGCAGTTGGTCCCCCCTTTTGCTGCTACAACGGCCTCCACTCTTCTAGGAAGAAGATGGGAGGAAGATGTTGGAACATTGCTTCCATTCAGCCACGATCATTATAGTGAAGTCAGCACTGATGTTGGGTGACACAGGTGACTAGAAGTCGGCATTCCAATTAATCCCAAAGGTGTTCGATGGGGTTGAGGTTAGGGCTCTGTACAAGCCAGTCAAGTTCTTCCACACCGATCTCGACAAACCATTTCTGTATGGACCTCGCTTTGTGCACGGGGGCATTGTCATGCTGGGTCTTGCCCAAACTGTGCCACAAAGTTGGAAGCACAGAATTGTCGAGAATGTCATTGTATGCAGTAGCGTTAAGATTTCCCCTCACTTGAACAAAGGGACCTGGCCGAACCATGAAAAACAGCCCCAGACCATTATTCCTCCTCCACCAAACTTTACAGTTTGCACTATGCATTGGGACAGGTGTTGTTCTCCTGGCATCCGCCAAACCCAGATTCGTCTGTCGGACTGCCAGACAAACGCGTGATTCATCACTCCAGAGAACATGTTTCCACTGCTCCAGAGTCCAATGGCGGCGAGCTTTACACCACTCCAGACGACGTTTGGCATTGCGTATGGTGATCTCAGGCTTGTGTGCAGCTGCTCGGCCATGGAAACCCATTTCATGAAGCTCCCGATGACAGTTCTTGTGCTGACGTTGCTTCCAGAGGCAGTTTGGAATTCTATAGTGAATGTTGCAACCGAGGACAGATTTTTACGCACTACACACAAACACTCAGCGGCCCCGTTCTGTGGGCTTGTGTGGCCTACCATTTCGTGGCTGAGCCGTTGTTGCTCCTAGACATTTCCACAATAACAGCACTTACTGTTGACCGGGGCAGCTCTAGCATGGAAGAAATTTGACGAACTGACTTGTTGGAATGGTGGCATCCTATGACGGTGCCACGTTGGAAGTCACTGAGCTCTTCAGTAATGACGTTCTACTTGGCCATGTTCTGTTATAATCTCCACCCGGCACAGCCAGAAGAGGACTGGCCACCCCACATAGCCTGGTTCCTCTCTAGGTTTCTTCCTAGGTTTTGGCCTTTCTAGGGAGTTTTTCCTAGCCACCGTGCTTCTACACCTGCATTGCTTGCTGTTTGGGGTTTTAGGCTGGGTTTCTGTACAGCACTTTGAGATATCAGCTGATGTACGAAGGGCTATATAAATAAATTTGATTTGATTACTTCCATTGTTTGTCTATGGAGATTGCTTGGCTGTGTGCTTGATGTTGTACACCTGTCAGCAAGGGGTGTGGCTGAAATAACTGAAACGTGTGTGTGTGTGTGTGTGTGTGTGTGTGTGTGTGTGTGTGTGTGTGTGTGTGTGTAAATATAGTGTATACACATACACACACACACACACACACACACACACCTCATCTCTGTTTTATATGTAACTGCCCCCCCCCTTCTCCTCTGAGTGGTCTGAAGCTAATTAGCAAGGCTGGCTGATTAAACGATGACAGGAGATGTCATTGTCTGTGTCATGGTCTTTTATAACGACCTTCACCACACACACACACTCTACACATGCAGTATAATGCCCTAGAGCTCATAGCTCCACTGTCAGGCTCCAGTTTCCTTTACTTCATTTGTTTGTTGCAGTGATTAACAGTGATTAGACTTAACAATTCTCACCAATTTAACATGTTGTTTCTTCCCTCAGCCGGTGCTCTTATTTGCTCGCCAACAATATGTCCTTCTTAATTAAATGATAATTGGTGTGAAACGTGTTTATTGTTATCTAATGAACTGTAACCCCCCCCTCCCCCAATCACCTTCTATGTAATGTTATGACAGCGTGACAGTACCAGTCCCCTCACTCTGCACAACCACAGCCAGGAATGGACCTAGACTGTATCCCAAATGGACCCATGTTGCCTACTGCCTATATAGTGCACTACTTTTGACCTGGGCTTTGGTCAAACGTAGGGCAGGGGATAAGGTATCATTTGGGGGACAGCCTTAGAGACGATAATGTCCTCTCAGCAGCTGCCGATCAACACGTCTCTCATCCTAACCTGAGATCAAGTCCTGCTTCCCTCCGTGGTCTCTGGATGGATTCCGATGAGAGCAGAGCCCTGCACATACCTTCCTGGGTTGCAGTACTTGGTGTTACATAATTGAACAGTACAAGGTTTAGGATGCCCTGTCAAGCACAAATCCCAGCGCGGATCTTTTATTCAAACTGGCAGCGTGTAAACTCCTCCTTGCTGACTTCTGTTGCTCCATCAGGTAGACTGATCATCCATATGTTCTAGATGAGAACGGGGCTCTGGGATGAATTCACAATCAGCCTCCTGGGGTCGGACAGGCACACATGTAAGCGCACACAGAGGGCTCCCGAGTGGCGGCGAGGTCTAAGGCACTGCATCTCAGCACTAGAGGCGTGACTACAGACCCTGGTTCGATCCCGGGCTGTATCACACAATTGGCCCGGCCTCGTCCAGGGTAGGCCGTCATTGTAAAATAAGAATTTGTTCTAACTGACTTGCCTAGTTAAATAAAATTTAAAAAATAAATGTGTACAAACACACACACACTTGTTTTACTATTCTTGTGGGAACCAAACAATTGATGCCCATTCAACATTTTATTTTCCCTAAACCTAACTCTAACCTTAACCCTAAAATAGCCTTTTTCCTGGTGGGGACCAGCAAAATGTCTCCACTTGTACAAATTGTCATTGTTTTACTATCCTTGTGAAGACTTTTGGTCCCCACAAGGATAGTAAACCCAAAAACATACACATGCATACTGCAGTCAGTTGGTCTCCCACCACTCCTGTCTAGTCACTGTCTGATCTGACTCTCAGTGCTGTCTTTGAAGTGTGTGTAGTAATGAACACTGGTCTGAACACTGACATCTTTCCTGGTTTTATACTGCACCTGTTGCGGTCCGTTTCAGGGAAAACGTTTGACCCTTTTTGCCAGTTTTTGTTGTAAATTCTTGTCCTCCACAGAACCTGGCCGGAGTCCAGATTTGGTTCTGTATATCTGACATTAGCCTCAATTTAATGTTTGATAATTACTATCAATAATATCAGAAAGTATATTTTTCTAGATTAACAATTTAAAAATGGAGGCATGTGGTATTTTTGTAGGCTATATTGTAGGTCTCGAGTTGTTGCGTCGACGCTAATTAGACCTTTCTTCACAGTGGAACTGTGTTGTCCCAACTAGGAATATAATTCATTCCCCTTTTAGAACTCGAGCCTCCAGTGTTCTTATGAAACTCCTTCACCTTTAGAACCAGAGCTTCCGGTGTCTATATAGAACTCATTCACCTTAACTAGAGCCTCCAGTGTTCTGTGTATCGTGAACCTATGAGGAGTACAGATGTACGTGGCAGAGAGGTGATGCGTGCTGTGATGTAATCAAACAGCAATCTCAGACAGAGTGGCTTGGAGTGCAAACATTGATTATTCTCTCACTGCTACAGGGGGCATGCCAATCCCTGTGAAGATCATAGAGGGGAGGTTGAGGGGGTGGGTGGCATCTGATGAAATTCCATCTGGTATCTGATGAAATGAGATGCAGAGATGCTAAAAACCTCACTGTTTTGGGGCTGACTCTGGCCCTGTTGGGGTACTTTAGTAATGCATCCATCCTCCCAACCTTCAAGTATTCACAGATTTTTGAATTAGCTGGATTGGTGGAAATGACAGGGTGGTAACCTTGCCTCAAGGAAACAAGGAAAGAATGATGCGGTATTGGAACAGGGTCATGGAGAAATTCCTCTGCTCTTTCTGTTGTAGCCTCTGCTGTCCTCTGACACTCTAAGGGCCTCCGGATCCACAAACATCCCTGTTAAGTCAGCTTTCTCTTCCTTCCCACAATCCTTCAGATTTTAGAGCGCTCTGCCAATTTGTTTTGGCAGGAAATCTTTTCGCCGTTGGGGCATTTTCGATCTGTCTCCCTGTCGCTCTCCACCTCAGTCTGAGTTTTGATGGGCCTGCCTGGCTGCAAGGTCTTTTTTTCCCTCCCTGTCTCTAATAGAGGGATGGGAAAGCTAGCTGGCGAAGGTCAGCTCTGGGATAAATGCTCAGCAGCCTCAAATTGAACCATTTCTTTCTTTCTTTCTTTCTGATGTTGGCAGCCCCGTCAGCCGGCTGCACCTAATGATGATGGGCTGTAATTTTCAGCTGGAATACTCAATTAGATGCTCAGGTCTGCAGGAGCTTGGAACTCACTGGCTTCACAATGGGAAGGACAGACATTTCTCTGTACAATATTTCGTCTGCGATTTATTTTATTTTTTTCTCCATCAGCGCGAGGTGGATGGATTACCTGGATTCATGGAAATGTGGTAGGCTTTCTCCTAACCCCTCAAAAATAACGTCAGGATCAAGGGGATCAGAATGTCATTTCTTTCCGGCCCTGATTATGCCCTTTCCTGACGCTTGACACTGAGGCACAGGGGAGCCGTGAGCCGTGATGATGAGTAGGACAAATACGTAATACCCAGAGTGCCAGCATGCAGCACCACGTCTGAATGGGATGACGGCTAAGCCCAGGCTTTCAACAAAGGTCGTCTCACCTGAATGAGGTTTGGGGGGGCCTCGCCACAAGACTCCACCTGTAGGCAAGTGAGAAGCCTGCTGGATTTAAGAGCCCATTGTAGAGGTCATAGTTATTTGTATTCAAAGTTAATGGACTACTAGTCTTTGAGGAATATGTAATATGTGAAGGTCATTTGTTATTGGCAGACATGGACTGTATCCTTTGGAGAGTTTGCTCAATTCAGTTTCACCATACATTCCTTCAGATTGGACTGGTCCTATGCAGCGGGCTCATTCAGAGCAAACGGAAGTGGACAAAGTCCATAAAAGCCATGAGGCTTCCGTAGAATGGTATTTAAGTCTTGGTTACAGTACATGGTAATATTTAGATGTGGTCTAGTGTGCTTGTCAGCATGCTATTCACACTGGTATGTATTTACTCATCCCCTTGGACACAGTTAGGGAAAACATTTTGTGTGTATGGTTACATTTACTGTATTAGATAGGGGCTGAGCTACTTAAATAAAACGTTTTCAAGATAAGTCACTGTGACTATAAATAATCTCAAGTAAATTATGAAATGTTATATTGTCTCCCTGGTGACACACACACCTCTCTGCCTCTCCACTGATCTATCACTGATATCAGGGAGGAGGAGTGCTGCAGGGTGGAGGATATTTTAACTTGTCCACTCATACCTGCCAGCTCCCCTCCCAGAAAACCCTGCATTGCCTTGGTGACAGCGCAGAGAAGCGACCAGATCAATCAGCCAATCCCCAGATGGGATGTGTCCCAAATAGAGAACACCGTGTTCCCTATATAGTGAAATACTTTTAACCAGAGCCCTATATAGTGCAGTATCTAGCCATTTGGGACGCACAACCATCTGTCAGCCAGGGCCCCAACCCATTCATTATTAATTTGAGAATTACACTGGGGCCTCCTCCAAATGGTGCGGGGCGTTGTGACCAGTTGTGATAGAATATGCAAGGTTCTGCATAATGTAGGATTGAAATACAGTAGTCAGTACAGTATCAGGAACTAACATTTACACGATATTTCTTCAGTTAGCTGCAGTGCCGGGATAGTGATGTTAGGGGTGACACTTAGTCATGCTGGTGGTGTGTCATAGATGGACTGACTCACGTCTGGCGGGAAGGTTTTTAACAGGATAGACTGTATAGCATAGATTTATTTTTTTAAGGGATCACAATAACTTGCTTCCCTCTTTTGTCTGCATGACACAACCTGGAGAGATTGGGGTACTTAAAGGGAGTTTATCACATTTTATTTAAAAGGCGTGTTGCCTAAGTGCCACTTTGTTCAGTTATTGTGTGCATTGGGTATAATCTCCCATTTTGAAAATCAAATCAAATGTTATTTGTCACATACACATGGTTAGCAGATGTTAGTGCGAGTGTAGCGAAATGCTTGTGCTTCTAGTTCCGACAATGCAGTAATAACCAACAAGTAATCTAGCTAACAATTCCAAAACTACTACCTTATAGACACAAGTGTAAGGGGATAAAGAATATGTACATAAAGATATATGAATGAGTGATGGTACAGAGCGGCATAGGCAAGATACAGTAGATGGTATTGAGTACAGTATATACATATGAGATGAGTATGTAAACAAAGTGGCATAGTTAAAGTGGCTAGTGATACATGTATTACATAAAGATGCAGTAGATGATATAGAGTACAGTATATATGTATACATATGAGATGAATAATGTAGGGTATGTAAACATTATATTAGGTAGCATTGTTTAAAGTGGCTAGTGATATATTTTACATTTCCCATCAATTCCCATTATTAAAGTGGCTGGAGTTGAGTCAGTGTGTTGGCAGCAGCCACTCAATGTTAGTGGTGGCTGTTTAACAGTCTGATGGCCTTGAGATAGAATCTGTTTTTCAGTCTCTCGGTCCCAGCTTTGATGCACCTGTACTGACCACGCCTTCTGGATGATAGCGGGGTGAACAAGCAGTGGCTCAGGTGGTTGTTGTCCTTGATGATCTTTATGGCCTTCCTGTGACATCGGGTGGTGTAGGTGTCCTGGAGGGCAGGTAGTTTGCCCCCGGTGATGCGTTGTGCAGACCTCACTACCCTCTGGAGAGCCTTACGGTTGTGGGCGGAGCAGTTGCCGTACCAGGCAGTGATACAGCCCGACAGGATGCTCTCGATTGTGCATCTGTAGAAGTTTGTGAGTGCTTTTGGTGACAAGCCAAATTTCTTCAGCCTCCTGAGGTTGAAGAGGCGCTGCTGCGCCTTCTTCACGATGCTGTCTGTGTGGGTGGACCAATTCAGTTTGTCTGTGATGTGTACGCAGAGGAACTTAACTTACTACCCTCTCCACTACTGTTCCATCGATGTGGATAGGGGGGTGTTCCCTCTGCTGTTTCCTGAAGTCCACAATCATCTCCTTTGTTTTGTTGACATTGAGTGTGATTTTCCTGACACCACACTCCGAGGGCCCTCACCTCCTCCCTGTAGGGCGTCTCGTCATTGTTGGTAATCAAGCCTACCACTGTTGTGTCGTCCGCAAACTTGATGATTGAGTTGGAGGCGTGCGTGGCCACGCAGTCATGGGTGAACAGGGAGTACAGGAGAAGGCTCAGAACGCACCCTTGTGGGGCCCCAGTGTTGAGGATCAGCGGGGTGGAGATGTTGTTGCCTACCCTCACCACCTGGGGGCGGCCCGTCAGGAAGTCCAGTACCCAGTTGCACAGGGCGGGGTCGAGACCCAGGGTCTCGAGCTTGATGACGAGCTTGGAGGGCACTATGGTGTTAAATGCCGAGCTGTAGTCGATGAACAGCATTCTCACATAGGTATTCCTCTTGTCCAGATGGGTTAGGGCAGTGTGCAGTATGGTTGAGATTGCATCGTCTGTGGACCTATTTGGGCGGTAAGCAAATTGGAGTGGGTCTAGGGTGTCAGGTAGGGTGGAGGTGATATGGTCCTTGACTAGTCTCTCAAAGCACTTCATGATGACGGAAGTGAGTGCTACGGGGCTGTAGTCGTTTAGCTCAGTTACCTTAGCTTTCTCGGGAACAGGAACAATGGTGGCCCTCTTGAAGCATGTGGGAACAACAGACTGGGAGCACCTCCTCCCAGCTGCCCACTGCACTGAGGCTAGGTAACACGGTCACCACCGATAAATCCATGATTATAGAAAAATTCAACAAGCATTTCTCAACAGCTGGCCATGCCTTCCGCCTGGCTACTCCAACCTCGGCCAACAGCTCCGCCCCCCCCCCCCACCGCAGCTACTCGCCCAAGCCTCTCCAGGTTCTCCTTTACCCAAATCCAGATAGCAGATGTTCTGAAAGAGCTGCAAAACCTGGACCCGTACAAATCAGCTGGGCTTGACAATCTGGACCCTCTATTTTTGAAACTATCTGCCGCCATTGTTTATGTACCCTATTACCAGCCTGTTAAACCTCTCTTTCATATCGTCTGAGATCCCCAAGGATTGGAAAGCAGCCACAGTCATCCCCCTCTTCAAAGGGGGAGACACCCTGGACCCAAACTGTTACAGACCTATATCCATCCTGCCCTGCCTATCTAAGGTCTTCGAAAGCCAAGTCAACAAACTGGTCACTGACCATCTCGAATCCCACCGTACCTTCTCCGCTGTGCAATCTGGTTTCCGAGCCGGTCACGGGTGCACCTCAGCCACGCTCAAGGTACTAAACGATTTCATAACCGCCATCGATAAAAGACAGTACTGTGCAGCCGTCTTCATCGACCTTGCCAAGGCTTTCGACTCTGTCAATCACCATATTCTTATCGGCAGACTCAGTAGCCTCGGATTTTCGGATGACTGCCTTGCCTGGTTCACCAATTACTTTGCAGACAGAGTTCAGTGTGTCAAATCGGAGGGCATGCTGTCCGGTCCTCTGGCAGTCTCTATTGGGGTGCCACAGGGTTCAACTCATTTCTCTGTATATATCAATGATGTTGCTCTTGCTGCGGGCGATTCCCTGATCCACCTCTATGCAGACGACACCATTCTATATACTTCCGGCCCGTCCTTGGACACTGCTATCTAACCTCCAAACGAGCTTCAATGCCATACAACACTCCTTCCGTGGCCTCCAACTGCTCTTAAACGCTAGTAAAACCAAAGGCATGCTTTTCAACCGTTCGCTGCCTGCACCCGCACGCCCGACCAGCATGACCACCCTGGATGGTTCCGACCTTGAATATGTGGACATCTATAAGTACCTAGGTGTCTGGCTAGACTGTAAACTCTCCTTCCAGACTCATATCAAACATCTCCAATCGAAAATCAAATCAAGAATCAGCTTTCCATTCCGCAACAAAGCCTCCTTCACTCACACCTCCAAACTTACCCTAGTAAAACTGACTATCCTACCGATCCTCAACTTCGGCGATGTCATCTACAAAATTGCTTCCAACACTCTACTCAGCAAACTGGATGCAGTTTATCACAGTGCCATCCGTTTTGTCACTAAAGCACCTTATACCACCCACCACTGCGTCTTGTATGCTCTAGTCGGCTGGCCCTCGCTACATATTCGTCGCCAGACCCACTGGCTCCAGGTCATCTACAAGTCCATGCTAGGTAAAGCTCCGCCTTATCTCAGTTCACTGGTCACGATGGCAACACCCATACGTAGCACGCGCTCCAGCAGGTGTATCTCACTGATCATCCCGAAAGCCAACACCTCATTTGGCCGCCTTTCGTTCCAGTTCTCTGCTGCCTGTGACTGGAACGAATTGCAAAAATCGCTGAAGTTGGAGACTTTTATCTCCCTCACCAACTTCAAACATCTGCTATCTGAGCAGTTAACCGATCGCTGCAGCTGTACATAGTCTATCGGTAAATAGCCCACCCATTTTACCTACCTCATCCCCATACTGTTTTTATTTATTTACTTTTCTGCTCTTTTGCACACCAATATCTCTACCTGTACATGACCATCTGATCATTTATCACTCCAGTGTTATTAATCTGCAAAATTGTAATTATTCGCCTACCTCCTCATGCCTTTTGCACACAATGTATATAGACTCCCCTTTTTTTCCTACTGTGTTATTGACTTGTTAATTGTTTACTCCATGTGTAACTCTGTGTTGTCTGTTCACACTGCTATGCTTTATCTTGGCCAGGTCGCAGTTGCAAATGAGAACTTGTTCTCAACTAGCCTACCTGGTTAAATAAAGGTGAAATAAAAAATAAAAATAAAAATAGGGATTGATTGAATATGTCTGTAAAGTTCTCTATCGGGGGCTCGCCTTGCCTGGGCTGTGACTGGAGAGTGGTGTGGTAACTAATGCAGCCTGGACACAGGCTTAGCTCAACTTTTTGATGTTTGTCCCAGAAATCCAAGGTGCTCTAAGCATAAATGCCCTTTAAGAGAAAGAAGCAGAGATTCCCAGGAGAGGTATTCTAATCCTGCACAGAACGAGAAAGTTATAATAAATAAAAAATAAATGCAGGATTTACCTGAGGGCCTTGCCGATCATAGTTAATAAATGCAGGATTGGGTCTCCTGGGTGGCGCAGTGGTTAAGGGCGCTGTAATGCAGTGCCAGCTGTGCCACCAGAGACTCTGGGTTCGCACCCAGGCTCTGTCGTAACCGGCCGCGACCGGGAGGTCCGTGGGGCGACGCACAATTGGCCTAGCGTCGTCCGGGTTAGGGAGGGCTTGGCCGGAAGCGATGTCCTTGTCTCATCGCGCACCAGCGACTCCTGTGGCGGGCCGGGCGCATTGCACGCTAACCAAGGTTGCCAGGTGCACGGTGTTTCCTCCGACATATTGGTGCGGCTGGCTTCCGGGTTGGATGCGCGCTGTGTTAAGAAGCAGTGCGGCTTGGTTGGGTTGTGTATCGGAGGACGCATGACTTTCAACCTTTGTCTCTCCCGAGCCCGTATGAGACAATATAATAGCTACTAACAATTGGATACCACGAAATTGGGGAGAAAAAGGGAAAATAATAATAATAAATAAATGCAGGATTTACCTGAGGGCCTTGCCGATCATAGTTAATGAAATATTACCTGGCTGATTGTGAACCGTGGAGCTTATTTGGCCTGTAGTCTAAAAGCTGTTTTTAGAAATGCTGACACAAAATGATGCATTGGTGATGGGACCAGCTACAGTGATAACCTCCCCTACAAACAGAACCAAAGACAAACCAGCAGGTTATGGCCGTAAGGAGCAGTTGTACAGTTTGTCTACCCATGCCAAGGCTTGTCTGATTTCATCAGTACTGAAACCTTTAAAGACTCCCTGCCCAGCAGTAGCAGTGCCCTCCTGTCCTGTCAGGTTATTAGACCCACTGCTAGAGGACACTCCCTAATCCGTTAGACAGTTTCAAGTCCAATTGCTCTTCAACAGAAAGGGATAACAAATTAGGTTGTTGGAGGGAGGGGGGGGGGACTAGGTTAGTACACTGACCTATTCTGCTACAGGGGAGAGTGACAGACTGAGGTGTGTGTGTACATGCCAGTGGCGGTCAGTGCTGTTTGATGGAGGACGATTTAGTTTTTTCATGAGCATGGCCTTATTTCTATTACAGCATATTGGAGGACTCATTCATATTCCATTCACCCAGTTAAATGTAACAACGATAGATTTAGGCTACTACATTATACTCTAATGTTTCTCTATATCCATCATGAGGTTGCTACAACCTAGCCAATGAATGAACGTTTACAATGTAGGTGCACACAGGTTGAGAGAAATTTGAGATGACAGTGACACATGGACAGACAGTGACGCATTCAATACCGCCTCGCACACTCTTGCCTGCATCTAGCTGATAGAGGGTGTAATCATAAGTCCAACAATTGCAAAATAGAGTTTCTATTGGACAAATTCAGGTATGTTTATCCTTGTTTTGTTCCGTTTTAAGAAACGTTATAAACACAATTGGTGGATGAATACACCCCTGATCACGTGTAAACACAGTTCACTTTCGTAACAGTCACGTTGTATTCCTTCTCGCATGTATGCGCTCTCCTCCTCTGATCTTTTCCCTTCGTCATTTGTGGTCTTCAGTGCAAAACACATCTGTTTGTGACCAGGTGAGGGAACCTTTCCAGGCCAAACCATATAACTGCTACACACAGCCTACATCGTTGTCAACATATTAGCTAAAGTAGCGTCATCGTCAACATAGCTAATAGAACTAACGCGTTAGTAAACTTGCTAAAATCATGCAGTAACGTAAGTGTACAGTCAGTAAGCTATTTAGCACTTACACCGGCGGGCCCCAGTTGCAATAAATTAGTAAAACGAAAGCTTACCTTGACTTGAAATAGTTCCAGTGTTGTTGGATAGTCATTGCCAGCAAGCTAACATAGCATCCCTATGATTGGTTGAGTAGGCTAAACTAGCTAGCTGCTTTTGCCAGCTAAGTAAGTGAAAGTGAAAAAAATAACGTCTCTTGCTTCTAAATTTTGGAAAAAATTACTTTCTTCACATCTCTTCAACTAATGTATTTCTCTCTTTGACTCAACTACTCACCACACTATATACATTGCAGTGTTAGCTAGCTGTATTTTGTGGTTTCAGTACTAGATTCATTCTCTGATCCTTTTATTGGGTGGTTAACATGTCAGTTCATGCTGCAAGAGCTCTGATAGGTTGGAGCACGTCCTCCGGAAATTTTCATAATTACTGTGTAAGTCTACGGAAGGGGATGAGAACCATGAGCCTCCTAGGTTTTGTATTGAAGTCAATGTACCCAGAGAAGAACGGAAGCTAGCTGTCCTCCAAGTACAGCATGGTGCTACCCTACAGAGTGCTGTTGAGGCTACTGTAGACCTTCAATGCAAAATAGTATGTTTAAATCAATTATTTGGTTACTTGAATATATTTAGTATAGTTTGATCTAAAAAGGATAACTTTTTAAATGTTTTACAATTTTGTATTTTTATGAAAATCACGGAGGAAGATCCTCCTCCCCTTCCTCCTCTGAGGAGCCTCTGCTAGTACCTGTGTGTGTGTTTGTGTGTTTGTGTGTGTGGGTGAACCTGCAGCGGTTGTATTATGTAAAGGGATATGGTTGTTTGGTTGATTTATTTATTTCCCCATGTCCTTGTTTTCTCTTCGCTGCAGCTGCTCTGTGAGGCAGATCTCCCAGGTGGATCGTAGCAACGCGTCAACTCTAATAGAGCCTCCCCCAGTCCACTCCCCAGCCATCTGACAGACCCAACAAACATCAAAGGTAGCTACCCCACTCTGCCACTCTTCTCGCTGTCTCCGTCTCTCTGCCTGCCTGCAAAAAGGTTCTATTGAACACATCATTGAGTCTATTAACTGACAGAGGGGCTTTTTTGTAACCTGAGGAATACTGTGTACCTTTTGCTGCTGTCTTGTCTCTTTTTGATATGACTTGCCTTCATTCTGTTGTTATTTCTGATGTTTGAAGTAGGTAGTGTGGTTTTGGATACTTGGATTTCGTGCACTTTGAAAGATGTGCTCCTTTTTTTCATCCTGTTTTTTTTTTTCTTTCATCTTGGCTGTAATTACTGGCATCACATGTATTCTCTCTAATTGATTGATGTAACAGATATAGAAAATACTATATCTACATATCAGTGATGCCACACTGTAACATTCTAGCTAATATGATGAACTAGCTTATTGAAAATACTGTCCAGAGAGAGATGATGTTTCCAATGTTGGTCTATACTGGTAAGAGGTAGACCTAGCTGTACCCCGTATGTTGAGAGACGAGCTGCTCTGGGAGCCCACTCCCTCTGTGAAAGCATGAGCATAGACTTATATTGTGTGTGTGTGGAAATACGAGTAAAAATACCAGTGTGTGTGTGTGTGTGACTGTGTCGGTCTCAGGGTTTCCACACAGAGAAGAGCTTCAAAGATAAAAGGTGGAAGAAAATTGATGGTAAACAATTGCTTATTTTCTTAGCGTTTTAAACTTTTCAGCGATGGTTCGCCACACTCCTCGCTAAGCTTTGCTTATCCTGGCATCACTATACCCACCAGTGGATTATCATTCACTTTACATTTCCATAGAGGACAGGCGCTTTGAATCCCAAATTGGAGGAAGGATACTGAGGATCGGGTGGCTGACAGTGGTTTCTTTTGGCTCAATGAGAGAAAAAAACAATCTTCTGTGTGGAAGCCCTGAGACCAAGGCGGTCACACACACAAATCTTTAAAGTCAAACGAGATTACCTGTTCTGTTACCAAGCTATTTAAAATGGCTGATAGGCTTTTGTTAGTACCGTTGCGTTTTTAATGCCTTTTAGAATATTAGGCATTAGAAGTGACTGTGTTCTTGGAAGCTAATGGCCTGCTGCGTTGCCAGAGCCAATACCTATTAATCGCTAATGCTAGCATTTCTTCATTCTCACTCCGACTGCCATTTGTGCAGCGCGCAACTCATAATGAAGCACTCTTCTCTCTCCATTACCCTTGTTTTTCTATGGAAATGTTCTCCCAGCTCAGAGTGGACGATGAGAGCACAAAATTAAATACTACCCTTTTTTTTATCCAGAAAATATTACCCTTCCCCTGTTATTTTGTCATTTCATACTTTCTCTGTTTTTAGACAAATGTAGAAGACCCCAACACTGAAGGTATAATGTAAAACTGTTGTGTTTAACCATAACCTCCCTATTTTGGATGGAATTTTCTTCAAGTTTGGGAATAATTCCAGCAATTTTCTGGCCATTCAACATGCTACAAGACTCCTGAAGCCTAAACTGAATTTCTGACATTAGGATTAATCACTACTAGACTCAGTCATTCCCACATAAATGCTTTGACATTTTGGACAATCTGAAAGAAATATCACAATATGCATCCCAAATGGCACCCTATTTCATACATAGTGAGCTACTTTTACCAGAACACTATGGGCCCTGGTCAAAAGTAGTGCACTATAAAGGGAAGAGGGTGCCATTTGCTATCTTAGAATAAGGGCCAGGAATTCAGTGCTTGTTTACATTTCTGAATGATGCCTCCTAATGTCTCCAATTTGGCGTCTTAATTGTTTGAATGTATTATCCATCAGAGAGCTCAGGTGGGCTGAGGGGCAACCACACACTCCAACCACACACACACGCACAGGATCAGGTGTTTTAGGTAGCCCTTTGTGCCATTGAGACCTCCCTTCTCAGATGGGCATCAGATGGGTTTAGACAAGGAATTAATTTAAGCTGCAATTATAGGCCCTTGAAATGGGGGACTTGACAGTCAGGTTTCCAGCCTCTCCCTTTTAGCTCCATCAGGATACCAGGCACTGCTGGTCTCACTCAATTACCCTCAACAACCCTCCCCCACCACTCCCTACACCCTACACACCAATTCCCCTGCACTCCTCCCACTCAGCCCACCCCACATCTGGGGTTTGGGGGAGGGGGGGGGGGGGCTCTATAATGCAATATAAAGCCAGGCTCTCTCTTTGTTCCTGGTTGAGTCCTCTCAAAGTGGGTCTTAATTCATTTGCACTGAACGTCTTAATGTATCATTCAAAGCTCTTTTGGAGGAGGCTATAATGCTAATGAGGCAATACTAATCCAACCTTGGTTTAAATTCTGACACTTTTTAAGGAAGTTGGGCTGAGGCTCAAAAGGCAGTAGCAGCAATTTGATTATATTTGTCCTATGCTCTCAAGGCGGAGTTAGGGTGGATGTGGGTGGCTGTAGGTGTATTTGAATGCCCAAGGCTGTACACTGAACAGTGAAGGGCCTCGTCAAGATGTTTACTGAAATGACTGTAGCCCTTGTATTGCCATTTGACAGTCCCTTCTAAAATTCCAAAAGACCTGGGCCCAGTTGCATAAAACATTTTAACTTAATTTCACCCTTTTTTTAAAATTAAGTGATAAGGTTAAGGGTGCCCATGAGCTCCTTACATGCTTCATTCAGTATGGATATCAATGTAAACAGCATTTGTGGAGGTTAGTGTTGCTTTCCTCTGCCTTGGTTGCAAAAGGAAAGGCACAATTTGTTTTGTGGGCATTGCATATACTTCCTCCATAATCCCCACAATGTGTATTAAAGTAGTGGACGGGAGGTATGCGCCATATCAGTTAAGGCTGATGGAACAGATCAGAATGTTTAGAATTAAATGTAGATCAACTATTATTTCTTAACATTTTAAGCTTAGTGATATGCGCGCAGCATTAGGCCTCCAAAATGCAATTTGCAACAAAACAGCATTCTAAAATGTGAACCACACATGCCAGGTTTCATGGACATATGGAAATATCCGTCAGAAATTTTGGAAGAGGGAAGATCTAAAGATGCGACGGGTTGCTAATATGACAAGGATAATTCCTTTGGCTGCTAGACAATAAAAGATAGTTAAAAGAAAACCAATAGAACAGGAGAAATTGTACAGTATATGGAAGTATTTTATAAAATAATTGCCTTGTTTCTATGGTTGAATTTTGGTTTGGCTACTTTGAAACAAGGTAAGACATGCCTCATAATATGAAGGAAAACATCCAGGTTTCAGGAACAGGGAAAATATAGCAGTGCTAATGATAGGGATAACTGTCTTCTGGTAGATGGAAAGGCAAAGTAGCTTTTCATGATTATTTGCATCAATCCAGTGACCATTCATTTCGTAAACTCCATCTCATGTGCGCTATGCTGCTAATCAAACAACAGTGCTATGTGCCAGTGCACTTGAATTAAAGGGTAACTACGCTGAAAGATGAACATTTCTTAGATTTTTCCCAGACCTCTGTGGTCTCCTGGTGTGGTTTAAGCATTGTTCTGGATTTAGAACATCAAATCCGGTTTATCCAAACACAACAAAAAAATTGACTGAGCAAAAAAAATAAATCAAAAACCTACATGTGAATTTCTGACTCTGTTGACAGCCTCATTTATCAGTTTCAATAGTGGGCATACTATCAGCCTACTTGCACAGTACAGCTTGGTTTGGCGTGACTGTGAAAGACCAATATGGGATTAATCATTTTAGGTAATTCAGAGTGTACGTCACTGTTTCTCATATCATTTTTTTTACACGGGGTTCC
The DNA here is from genome assembly GCF_018296145.1 of Oncorhynchus tshawytscha. Taxonomy (NCBI): domain Eukaryota; kingdom Metazoa; phylum Chordata; class Actinopteri; order Salmoniformes; family Salmonidae; genus Oncorhynchus; species Oncorhynchus tshawytscha. Next base: position 35,955,849 of record NC_056432.1, read on the forward strand.
TTTCCTTCACCGGGCACACCATTTGGGATTTGCAGAATACCCCCTTCTCCAGGCACCACTACACCACTGGTGGGGAGGGGAGGGCTTTGAAGAGTGCAACTGGCTGCCTGCATCTCCCTGTCAGGACCACCACCACGCTGGAAGTGTGGGCGTGTGATTACATTTATTACCAGGCTATTTTGAGCACAATACAGGCCCAGGTTTGTACTGTTAATACATTCATCGTTTAGGAAAAGCTCTGCACCGGCATAACTGGGACTCAGAGCAAGTGCTGCATTCTGTGTTCCCTCTGTGGTAGAATAGAATATACACTGCTTTTCCCTTTAAGAGTGGTTACCTCATTAGAGCAGTCAAATTTATCACATCCTTTGCGGAATTAAGTTAATTACGTTTTGATCTTTCAGCTTTGAATGTTATAAAAATGAGTTATCCCCTTTCTTCAGTAATGTTATCACCACACAATGTCATGCTTGGCATCCCAGTGTGTTTTGTACTTAGTGGCGTGGATAACAGGGGTGTTGGTTATTGGTGGATGGGGTTAAACAGGGGGAGACATTGGAGTGATCTCTTCTCCCTGTCCCTTCAGCCCCAGACCATTAGCAAACATCTGCTGTGTAAAGTCTTAAACCAGCCCTGTGTTTTGAGGGGGGAATTGTTCAAATTCACTGCCTAGGTACTCTGGGCTATTTTCAGTGGCCAGGAGTTAACGGTAATGATAAGCTCTCTGGGCGTAGCTCACATGCCTTCCATATTCCCCTTGTGAATCAGGAGGGGAGCAGCTAGCTAGCGCCCATGGTCCCTGCCCTGGCTCCCGTCCCCCTCTCCAGCCCCAAGGGAGTTTGAATCACTGGACTTAGCCTGTTCAGGAGTCTATCAACTGTGTCCAATCAACATGGCTCACTATCTGTCACTTTCAGCTGTCTCAAAACGTAGATAAAATGGTTGCCGCTAGGCTAGACAAGTATTATACTATATTTACCATAGACCAGAGCGACTATTTTGATGTTGAAAGCGGTGGCAAACATATCCAGTAAGCCCCCACCCCACCTGATCTCTTTGAAAAGGAATAGTCCTGAAAAGTACAGATTAGGATTTGTGATTGTGTGCATAGCCTCAATCAGGTCTCTCATGTTTGTCTGTGTGGAGAAAGAAAACAACAAGGGAAAAGCCCCCGTCAACACCAAACTACCACTGCACCGCCACACCCCTCATCCCATCGAATCACTCCCTGACCCATCACCGGCTCAACTTCAAGTGACATGAGCTCCTCCATTCCGCTTTACTTTGAGTGGTGTCAGACCATTCTCCATTCTGGATAAATAATTGATCAGCCAGAAAAAAACATCAAAGGGGATTGTTCGCTTCAAAGGGAATAGGGATCTCTCTCTGACTCTCACCCTCTAGTTCCTATATGGAGAACAGGGAGTTGTTTCTATATGTGTGCATATGGACGCGCACACACACACACATACATATTGCAATCCAACCTGCTCAGGATTCTCATCAAGACATCTGCATCTCCTGCCATGCTAACGCTTGCTCTCTCTCTCCTTTTCTCACGCTCGCTCGCTCTCCTTTTCTCACGCTCGCTCGCTCTCCCTTTCTCACGCTCGCTCGCTCTCCCTTTCTCACGCTCGCTCGATCTCCCTTTCTCACGCTCGCTCGATCTCCCTTTCTCACGCTCGCTCGATCTCCCTTTCTCACGCTCGCTCGCTCGCTCTCCTTTTCTCACGCTCGCTCGCTCTCCTTTTCTCACGCTCGCCCGCCCTTTTTCGCCCTTTCTCACGCTCGCTCGCCCTTTCGCCCTTTCTCACGCTCAGCCCTTTCTCGCTCGCTCGCCCTTTCGCCCTTTCTCACGCTCGCTCGCTCGCCCTTTCTCACGCTCGCTCGCTCGCCCTTTCTCACGCTCGCTCGCCCTTTCTCACGCTCGCTCGCCCTTTCTCACGCTCGCTCGCTCGCTCGCCCTTTCTCACGCTCGCTCGCTCGCCCTTTCTCACGCTCGCTCGCTCGCTCGCCCTTTCTCACGCTCGCTCGCCCTTTCTCACGCTCGCTCGCCCTTTCTCACGCTCGCTCGCCCTTTCTCACGCTCGCTCGCTCGCCCTTTCTCACGCTCGCTCGCTCGCCCTTTCTCACGCTCGCTCGCTCGCCCTTTCTCACGCTCGCTCGCTCGCCCTTTCTCACGCTCGCTCGCCCTTTCTCACGCTCGCTCGCTCGCCCTTTCTCACGCTCGCTCGCTCGCCCTTTCTCACGCTCGCTCGCCCTTTCTCACGCTCGCTCGCTCGCCCTTTCTCACGCTCGCTCGCTCGCCCTTTCTCACGCTCGCTCGCTCGCTCTCCCTTTCTCACGCTCGCTCGCTCTCCCTTTCTCACGCTCGCTCGCTCGCTCTCCCTTTCTCACGCTCGCTCGCTCGCTCTCCCTTTCTCACGCTCGCTCGCTCGCTCTCCCTTTCTCACGCTCGCTCGCTCGCTCTCCCTTTCTCACGCTCGCTCGCTCTCCCTTTCTCACGCTCGCTCGCTCTCCCTTTCTCACGCTCGCTCGCTCTCCCTTTCTCACGCTCGCTCGCTCGCTCTCCCTTTCTCACGCTCGCTCGCTCTCCCTTTCTCACGCTCGCTCGCTCTCCCTTTCTCACGCTCGCTCGCTCTCCCTTTCTCACGCTCGCTCGCTCTCCCTTTCTCACGCTCGCTCGCTCTCCCTTTCTCACGCTCGCTCGCTCTCCCTTTCTCACGCTCGCTCGCTCTCCCTTTCTCACGCTCGCTCGCTCGCTCGCTCTCCCTTTCTCACGCTCGCTCGCTCGATCTCCCTTTCTCACGCTCGCTCGCTCGATCTCCCTTTCTCACGCTCGCTCGCTCGCTCTCCCTTTCTCACGCTCGCTCGCTCGCTCTCCCTTTCTCACGCTCGCTCGCTCTCCCTTTCTCACGCTCGCTCGCTCTCCCTTTCTCACGCTCGCTCGCTCGCTCTCCCTTTCTCACGCTCGCTCGCTCGCTCTCCCTTTCTCACGCTCGCTCGCTCGCTCTCCCTTTCTCACGCTCGCTCGCTCGCTCTCCCTTTCTCACGCTCGCTCGCTCTCCCTTTCTCACGCTCGCTCGCTCTCCCTTTCTCACGCTCGCTCGCTCGCCCTTTCTCACGCTCGCTCTCTCCCTTTCTCACGCTCGCTCGCTCGCTCTCCCTTTCTCACGCTCGCTCGCTCGCTCTCCCTTTCTCACTCCCTTTCTCCGCTCGCTCTCCCTTTCTCACGCTCGCTCGATCTCCCTTTCTCACGCTCGCTCGCTCGCTCTCCTTTTCTCGCTCGCTCGATCTCCCTTTCTCGCGCTCTCTCTCCCTTTCTCTCGCTCGCGCTCGCTCGCTCTCCTTTCTTCTCTCGCTCTCCTTTCTCGCTCGCTCACGCTCTCCTCCCTTTCTCACGCTCGCTCCCTTTCTCACGCTCGCTCTCCCTTTCTCACGCTCGCTCGCACTGTCGCTTTCTCACTGCTCGCTCTCACTCTCTGCTTTCTCACTGTCACGCTCGCTCGCTCTCCTTTCTTTTCCCTTTCTCGCTGCTCTCCTTTTCGCTCGCTCCCTCGCTCGCTCTCCTTTTCTCACGCTCGCTCGCTCGCTCTCCTTTTCTCACGCTCGCTCGCTCTCCTTTTCTCACGCTCGCTCGCACTGTCGCTCGCACTGTCGCTCGCACTGTCGCTCGCACTGTCGCTCGCACTCGCACGCTCTCCTTTTCGCTCGCTCGCTCTGCCTCACTGTCGCTCGCTCTCCTTTTCGCTCGCTGTCCTTTTCGCTCGCTCGCTCTGCCTCACTGTCGCTCGCTCTCCTTTTCGCTCGCTCGCTCTGCCTCACTGTCGCTCGCTCTCCTTTTCGCTCGCTCCCTCTGCCTCACTGTCGCTCGCTCTCCTTTTCGCTCGCTCTCCTTTTCGCTCGCTCGCTCTGCCTCACTGTCGCTCGCTCTCCTTTTCGCTCGCTCGCTCTGCCTCACTGTCGCTCGCTCTCCTTTTCGCTCGCTCCCTCTGCCTCACTGTCGCTCGCTCTCCTTTTCGCTCGCTCTCCTTTTCGCTCCCTCCCTCTGCCTCACTGTCGCTCGCTCCCTCTGCCTCCAGCTCGCTCCCTCCCTCTCCCTCGGCCTCCAGCTCGCTCATCCCCCCCCTTCCAGTTCGCTCCCCACCCTTCCAGCTTTCTCCCTCCCCACCCTTCCAGCTCTCTCCCTCCCCTTCCCTTCCCCCCCTCCCTTCCCCTCCCTCCCCACCCTTCCAGCTCTCTCCCTCCCCACCCTTCCAGCTCTCTCCCTCCCCACCCTTCCAGCTCTCCCTCCCCACCCTTCCAGCTCGCTCGCTCTCTCGCTCTCCTCCAGGTCACTCTCTCGCTCTCCTCCAGCTCGCTCGCTCTCCTCCAGCTCGCTCGCGCTCGCTTGTGCAACTTCCAGCCCGCTCGCGAGCCCTCCAGCCCGCTCTCGCTCGCCCGCCCTCCAGCTCGCTCGCCAACCCTCCGGCCCGCTCTACCGTCCGCTCGCTCGTTCTCCCGCCTGCCCGTTCTCCCGCCCTCTGTAGTTAGTTCAAAGTTGAGTTGATAGATGTCCTTGTGTGGTTTCAGACTGAATACAACATGTGTTATGAGTTTGTTATTGCTCAGTGATGTATCTCTTTCCCCACTTGACTTTCTGGACCTTGAAAACAATGCTGTCATATCTGTTTCAACCCGTCTGATCTGAAATCTCATTCTCTTCCCTTTTTCCCCCAGTTTTTCTTCCTTCTAACTATCAGGCTCTTCCACTCCGTGTCTGTACAGAGGGGGATGTCTGTTATCTAACTGCTCTGTCTACCAATCTACCAGGTGTGTATTCATTACACCCTGTGCATGTTTGTGTTTGTGTGCACAGTTATGTGTATGACACTTGATGTACTGTATCCTTACTCTCATTTGTTACGTGATCAACTCCCTTTATCATTCCACCATCCATTATTGATACCAGTGTTTGACAATGACATAGGCTATACATAATTTTGTGTCTGTTTACGGAAGCTCGTGATGGGAACAGTATCATAGGCATGGTTGGCAAGTCAAGTTGGAGCATGCACATCTTGGGTGTATGCCTGTGGAAATGTACAGTGTGTGTCTTCCACATGCATCAATGCTGGGCATGTACATGTACTGGAAATCAGCAGTTGCGTTGATGGCACTACCAGGTGAAGTAAGTAAGACAGACATTTGTGGAGGAAAATCACCTCATCCTGAACCACCGCCAATTGTATATTTTGAAGATTGTTTGGTTGCAATTGTGTGCAATGCTCATCCATGTTTTGACACTTATGTGGGACTGTGTATTTGGCTCATACCCTTGGAACATACCCTCATTTCCCTGTAATTGGTGTTACAATCACAACACAATTGAATGAAGTGTTTTTAAAAAATTGTATTCTTCTGTTTTCATGGGCATCTTCGTGTTTGGTAGAATACAGCCATCAAGCAACTTTGTCAGACAGGTTGACTGTCTGTAATGACCTGGTGACCCTCTCCTTCTCTCCATCCCCTCCCTCCCTCCTGACCTCTGACCTACCTATTAAAGCTCAGCTCAGTCCAATCTAGCCCTGCTCCCCTGACTCAACTTCCGGCCACCCTCAGCCATGGAGGACTATGAGGTGTGCTCGGCCGCCAGTATTCTGGCTTCGGTGAAAGAGCAGGAGGCGCGTTTCGAGCGTCTGACCCGGGCGCTGGAAGAGGAGCGACGCAACGTCTCCCTGCAGCTGGAGCGTTCCAACATAACAGCCGACAGGCTGGGAGGGACTGGGCCTAATGCTAACCTGCCACCCAACAGCCAACCCCTGGCCTGGCAGCAGGTGGTGATGCAGGTAAATCATGCCAGCACGCACCGCCTGCCCGTCCCCCTAACACCCTGCTTACTCCGACTATCTAGTCCCCCTCCATTTGAGCTGCTCTGGCTGCTCTCATTCCATCGCTCTACACCACCATATGTATTTGGTGCATTGCTCTCGAGGCGACGTGTTGTGACGCCATCTCTTTCTCCTGGGCGGCTGGCAGCTGATCCAAGCCCTTATGTTATTCCTGATCTGTTGTGCTCCCTGGATAGTGATGTAATCATTACAATGTGATGTGGTGATCCCATCTCCTTCTACCCAGTGCTCTTTTGATATTGTTTTGTGGTCTTGCTGCTGATTGGATCGTGTCTGTTCATACAATTCTGCCTGTGGCTGAAGGACGTTTTGGTGTTGGTCGGGCCTTGGCTGGGCCTTGGCTGGGCCTGGGAGTGGAGTACGGATCTCTCTGGCTGGGGGTGTGTGAAAGGAGATGTGAAGTGAGGCAGACATGATCCGCTGAAATGTCATCGAAATGCCCATTTGATTTACAGTACAGAGCAAAATCCCGCATGAACAGACCAAGGGAGGGAAATGTTACTGCCGCCATTTCCTCTGTCATTAAATCTTAAGGTCAAGTGTTAGATCTCATACAGAAAGAACACTATTGCTGACGGTCTTGGTTTTGAAACCAAATGATTAGGAACAGGTATAGGTGTGTACTAACCCTTGCGGATGGGCATTTCCATGCATGCACTGCTTTTAGAATTTTCTACCCAAAATGTATTTCTTCTTCACAGATTGTGCCAACGTTAATTTCTCTGGCTCGTTGCCATTTTAGATGGCATAAGGGATGAGTAAGTCTCAAGCATGGCAGCCCAGCCCATCACTCACGGCTGGCTAACTGCTGTGGCCCGTCACCGGTCTCTCTGCATCGTGGGGTCAATTGGGTGGAACAGGCCGCACCACACAGGCCCGCTCAACGTTTTACACACCCCACCACTCTTTAAACGTAGCTCATTCACAGTGAACCTGTCTGGACCGCTCGCGCCAAACCGCTCGTAAACACTGCAGCAAATTGGCTGGGCCGCAATGACCTTTTTAGTAAATTTTTTTTAAATATATTTTGTTGTACTGTTTCGGTGAATAACCATGATTTAATCATCCACATGTAATTAATTACCTGGTGGAATGGATTGCGGAGGACGGGAGTGTTGATCATCATTGTGGTTCGGCTGCTCCGCCGTCTGCCCCAAGGGCTGCAGAAGGCACCTGCATGCTTGGCTTGGCAGCAAAGCTGGCTCATCCTGAGGAGCGCTATCTATTTATTTATTTATCTGGCTGGCTGAACCATGGACGGAGCCGACGTTGCACCAGGAGGTTGTACGGTGCGTTGGGAAAGTATTCAGACCCTTTGACTTGTTCAACATTTTGATTATTCTAGAATATATATGTTTTTTTCCTCATCAGTCTACACGCAATACCCCATAATGACAAAGTAAAAACAGGTTTTTAGACATGTTTGCATATTTATTACAAATAAACTGAAATCACATTTACATAAATATTCAGACCCTTTACACAGTACTTTGTTGAAGCACCTTTGGTACCGATTATAGCCTTGCGTCTTCTTGGGTATGACGCCACAAGCTTGGCACACCTGTATTTGGGGAGTTTCTCCCACTCTTCTCTACAGATCCTCTCAAGCTCTGTCAGGTTGGATAGGGTGAGTTGTTGTACAGCTATTTTCAGGTCTCTCCAGAGATGTTCAATTGGGTTCAATTCCGGTCTCTGGCTGGGCCTCTCAAGGACATTGAGACTTGTACCAAAACCAGTCTTGCATTGTCTTGGCTGTGTGCTTAAGGTCGTTGTCCTGCTGGAAGGTGAACCTTCACCCTAGTCCGAGGTCCTGAGCACTCTGGAGCAGATTTTCATCTAGGATCTCTCTGTACTTTGCGCCGTTCATCTTTCCCTCTCCTGACTAGTCTCCCTGCCCCTGTAAAACATCCCCACAGCATGATGCTGCCACCACCATGCTTCACCGTAAGGATGGTGCCAAGTTTCCTCCAGACGTGACGCTTGGCATTCAAGCCAAAGAGTTCAATCTTGGTTTCATCAGACCAGAGAATCTTGGTTCTCATGGTCTGAGAGTCTTTAGGTGCCTTTTGACAAACTCCAAGCGGGATGTCATGTGCCTTTTACAGAGGAATGGCTTCCGTCTGGGCACTACCATAACGGCCTGATTGGTGGAGTGCTGCAGAGATGGTTGTACTTCTGGAAGGTTCTGCCATCTCCACAGAATAACGGTGGAGCCACCATTGGGCGCTTGGTCACCTCCCTGAGCAAGGCCCTTCTGATTGCTCAGTTTGGCCGGGTGGCCAGCTCTAATAAGAGTCTTAGTCGTTCCAAACTACCATTTAATAATGATAGAGGCCACTGTGTTCTTGGGGACCTTCAATGCTGCAGAGTTATTTTTGTACACTTCCACAGATCTGTGCCTCGGAGCTCTACGGATAATTCCTTTGAACTCGTAGCTTGGTTTTTGCTCTGACATGCACAGTCAACTGTGGGACCTTTATATAGACAAGGGTGTACCTTTTCAAATCATGTCCAATCAATTGAATTTACCACAGGTACACTCCAATCAAGTTGTAGGAACATCTCAAGGATGATGAATTTCAAGTGTCATACTTACGTAAATAAGCAATTTCTGTTTTTTATTTTGAATAAATTAACAATCATTTCTAAAAACCTGTTTTCGCTTTGCCATTATGGGGTATTGTGTGTAGACTGAAATTAATGTAATCCATTTTAGAATAAGGCTGTAATGTAACAAAATGTGAATAAAGTCAAGGGGTCTGAAAACTTTCCTGGATGCACTGGAGGATGGAGAATGGAGGAATGTACCCTGCTCTCTGTTGGACAAAGTAAGGCATCCAACTCTCCTAACCTTTCCGCTTGCAGACCCCCCCCTGCGCGCGCACACACACACACACACACACACACACACACACACACACACACATCCATCCCCTCTCTCCTCCCTGCATGATGGATTAAATGGGCCGGGGGTCAGCAGCCTTTTGCTCGGGGGCTCCCAGTCGTCAGCGAAGGGGTAGCAATCGATGGGCCCATCTGTTATTTAGAGTTTGGGTCAGAGAGGAGAAGCAGTCAGTCTGATTAATGGAACACCGAGTACATTCTTAATAAAATTGATTTAGACAGAGCTCTCTCCAACTCCAGAGAGGGGTTGGGCTCTATAGCTAGCAGCTGCCACTGTTTTCTGCCCTGCCTTGTTGTTCTCTTGTTCTGCTGTTTTCGATGCAAGCCTTTGACAAGGTGGTACCAAACTTTCCAAAATTCATGACCAAAATGGTTTATACTCCTCAAACTCAACTCTTGTCCTCAAAGCCAGTTCCACTGAAGTTTTTTCATTTGTTCCCTCTAATCAGGTTCTGATTTAGACCTGGGACACCAGGTGGGTGCAATTCATTATCAGGTAAAACAGAAAACTAGCAGGCCTCTGGAATCTCGGAGGGTAAGAGTTGATGCTTGTACGAACGCAATGTCAGCAGTGGGTTATTGGGATCCCCAGAGTAGACAGAGGTTTGTAAAGACTGTCTGATCATCAGGTGAGAGGGGAAAGAGACCCACCCTGATCCTGCTGTTCACAGGTGTGTTTGATCATCCTCTACTGGTGTGTCTGAGCATCCTCTACTGGTGTGTTTGATCATGCTCTACAGAGCTCCTCTGTATGATTCCCGAGTCTCCTGTAGAGCGTTAGATCAGCATGGTGGTCAAACAACACAAACATGAAATAATTCACTGCTTTTGGGTTTAGCTAGCATCTACATCCCTATTTAGCTGGCTGGCTTTAGCTGTTCACTGCTACATGAAATCAAATCCAGTTGTATTGGTCACATATACACATATTTAGCAGATGTTATTGCGGGTGTAGTGAAGTGCTTGGGGTAATGGACAGACAAAACAACATGATCCAGTGTGGTGAGTTGTTACTTCATGAGGAGTTTATGTTATCGTCACGTGCTGCGTTACAGTCGATGTGGATCAGGAATGTTATGGGTGGAAATATTTAACACCCGTCAGCCGATTTCCCAAGACATATTTCCGAAGACTTTTTGATCCTCACTCATCATGATTGAACACTTTACTGAAGCGCTATGTGCTGTGTTTTTTTTAATGGTTTCTTCTCAAGAATATCAAGACAATGCTGTCAGACGGCGTATAATGGAATAATCGACTAGGAATCACTGACACGAAGCATGTCTTTCAGTCCTCTCTCACATGTTCGACCAGTGACCAGGGACACACTAAAACCATGTGTGCTTTCCAAATGGCACCCTATTCCCTTTCTAGTACACTACTTTTGACCAGGACCCTATAGGCCCTGGTAAAAAAAAAAAGTGCACTATGTAGGGTGCCATTTTGGACACAGTCCATGTCGGTTTCTCCTGCTTTGGTAAATAGATATTTGCCTGGAGCAGTCTCATCGAGGCGTGAAAGGTCAAGTGGTGACACATGGAGACCCTCTGAGAATGGTGCCTGTCAGACAGCACTCAGTGCCCACCCCTTTCTGTCTGGCCTAGTCTACAGAGATGACCTCATTTCATTAATACTACACTATGGCCTTGTTTGGCTCAGTTGGTATGACCCTGAAGAAGACACAGTGATGCTGAAAAGTTGGTGTTTTACTGGGAGTTTAATTATATCGTGTGTCACTCATTTATTTTTAAGACCGATACTAACAACGCTAGTGTCGGCCTTCATCTAGGAACACCAACCGTCCAACACAGAGCTCATCTCTATACACACACACACCCACAAATAACAGAAATACTGAAGATGGCTAAATCCCAGATAACGTTAACATGTACATCCTTTCGCTATGTAGTGTTTGATCTGGTTTAGTATTAAGACGGTATAGCTCGTGAGATGGGCTGGGGCAGGGTGCACTACCGACTGACTACCCTGCAAATGTTGTGTAGCTTTCAAAGGCATGTGAGATTCCATTAGAGCAGGTGACCAAACTTTTGACTATCTATGGGCCATTTTTTTTATATAAGTAAAACAATTTAGCTGACATGGGCTAATTGATCTGGACATTTCTTGCAAGTTATAAATAACTCTAAGGTGTGCATTGACTGACATGACAAGAGGAACTGATGATGCACTACCCAATTTTGAAATTGCACCTTGTGCATTCTGCTATTACAACTTTCAGGAGTAAGTTTAAAGCCAGACTGAGTTACTTAAAACCTCTAGGGTACGTGGGACGGTAGCGTCCCACCTCGTCAATAGCCAGTGAAACTGCAGGGCGCCAAATTCAAACCAACAGAAATCCCATAATTAAAATTCCTCAAACATGCATGTATTTTACACCATTTTAAAGATACACTTGTTGTAAATCCAGCCACCGTGTCCGATTTCAAAAAGGCTTTGCGACGAAAGCAAGCCAAATGATTATGTTAGGTGAGTGCCTATTCACAGAATAGCACAGCAATTTTTCCAGACAAAAAGAGCATTCACAAAAAGCAGAAATATCGATAAAATTAATCACTAAACTTTGATGATCTTCATCAGATGACACTCATAGGACTTCATGTTACACAATACATATATGTTTTGTTTGGTAAAGTTCATATTTATATCAAAAAATCGGAGTTTACATTGGCGCGTTGTGGTCAGAAATACATCGTCTCAAACAAACATCCGGTGAAAGTGCAGAGAGCCACATAAAATGACAGAAATACTCATCATTAACATCGATAAACTATATAAGTGTTTTCATGGAAATATAGATAAACTTCTCCTTAATGCAAACGCTGTGTCAGATTTCAAAAATGCTTTACGGCGAAAGCACACTTTGCGATTATGTTAGCTGGCCACAGAAACGCATGCAGCCATTTTCCAGCCAAGGAGTGTCACAAGTCAGAAATAGCATTCAAATTAATCACATACCTTTGATCTTCATCTGGTGGCACTCCCAGGTCTACATGTTAGACAATAAATGTTTGTTTTGTTTGATAATGTCCCTCTTTATGAGCAAAAACCTTTTTTGTTCGCGTTTTGTCCAGTAATCCGAATGCAGAAGGCGCGTGCATTAATTCCAGGATGAAAGGTTTTAAAAGGTACAGTAAAAGTTAGTAGAAACATGGATAGGCTTTCAATGGAAAAACAGCCTTTCAAAATAATAGTACTTCCTGGTTGGATTTTCCTCAGGTTTTTGCCTGTCATATCAGTTCTGTTATACTCACAGACATGATTTTAACAGTTTTGGAAACTTTAGAGTGTTTTCTATCCAAATCTAATTATATGTATATCGTATGTTCTGGGACTGAGTAGCCGACAGTTTAATTTGGGCATGCTTTTCATCCAAAATTCCAAATGCTGCCCTCTACCCTAGTGAAGTTAAATGTTTATTTATTTTATTTAAAAATTATTTGGGGGGGGGGACCCCCAAGCCCCCGCTGACCACTCTGGGGGCGCGCCCTACAGTTTGGGTACCACTGCTTTAGAGGAACAGTCCATCCTTTGATCTCAGTGTGGTCTGTGGGTGAGATGGGCCTCAGTCTGGTCCGGTGATGGCGCCGCATCACTCTTCACACACATATACACACACACACCCTCACTGGCCATGCCACAATGGACACAAAGGCCCCGAGCACAGTGCTATAGCATTCGCAGGCAGACATATCCCTCACTGGCAGAGCCTAGGAGCCCCCCGACTTCTCGTAAATCACTTGCCTAACAATGAACCTCAGTCCCCTCCATACAATTCCTCCTA